>NC_134899.1:197500-257500 GCF_041734735.1 Babylonia areolata
CCATCACCTTCACCATCAACACCACCACCACCATCATCATCGTCATCGTCACCAGCACCATCATCCCAGTACATAATTGATGTCTGACCTCCCCTCTGCCCCCCCCCCCCCCACACACACACACCCACCCCCCACCCCCAGTATATAACTGATATCTGATGTCTGATCCACCCCCCACTACATAATTGATATCTGAAACCCCCTCTCCCCCCAGTATATGTCTGAAATCTGACCCCCACCCCCCAGTACATAACTGACGTCTTACCTCCCCCCCCCCCCCCGTACATAACTGATGTCTTACCTCCCCCTCGACCCAGTACATAACTGATGTCTTACCTCCCCCTCGACCCAGTACATAAGTGATATCTGACCTCCCCTCCCCCCCCCCCAGTACATAAGTGATATCTGACCTCCCCTCCCCCCCAGTACATAACTGATATCTGACCTCCCCTCGCCCCCAGTACATAACTGATATCGCCCCTCCCCCCCCCTCCCCCCCCGCCAGTACATAAGTGATATCTGACCTCCCCCCAGTACATAAGTGATATCTGACCTCCCCCCCCCCCCAGTACATAAGTGATATCTGACCTCCCCCCAGTACATAAGTGATATCTGACCTCCCCCCGAGTACATAACTGATATCTGACCTCCCCCCAAGTACATAACTGATATCTGACCCCCCCCCCCAGTACATAAGTGATATCTGACCTCCCCCCCAGTACATAAGTGATATCTGACCTCCCCCCCGAGTACATAACTGATATCTGACCTCCCCCAAGTACATAACTGATATCTGACCCCCCCCCCCAGTTCATAAGTGATATCTGACCTCCCCCCAAGTACATAACTGATATCTGCCCCCCCCCCCAGTACATAACTGATATCTGACCTCCCCCCAGTACATAACTGATATCTGACCTCCCCCCGAGTACATAACTGATATCTGACCTCCCTCCCCCAGTACATAAGTGATATCTGACCTCCCCCCCCCAGTACATAAGTGATATCTGCCCTCCCCTCCCCCCCAGTACATAACTGATATCTGACCTCGCCCCCCCAGTACATAAGTGATATCTGACCTCCCCCCCCCCCAGTACATAAGTGATATCTGACCTCCCCCCCAGTACATAAGTGATATCTGACCTCCCCCCCCCCAGTACATAACTGATATCTGACCTCCCCCCCCCCCCAGTACATAAGTGATATCTGACCCCCCCCACCCCCACCCACCCCCGGCCCCCCCAGTACATAACTGATATCTGACCCCCCCCCCCCCCCCACCCCGTACATAACTGATATCTGACCTCCCCCCCCCCCAGTACATAACTGATATCTGACCTCCCCCAGTACACATAAGTGATATCTGACCTCCCCTCCCCCCCCAGTACATAAGTGATATATAACCCCCCCCCCCCCCCAGTACATAACTGATATCTGACCCCCCCCTCCCCGCCCCCCCAGTACATAACTGATATCTGACCTCCATCCTCCAGTACATAACTGATATCTGACCCCCCCCCCCCCGTACATAACTGATGTCTGACACCCCCCCCCCCCCCATCCAGTACATAACTGATGTCTGAACTCCATCCTCCAGTACATAACTGATATCTGACCCCCCCCCCTCCCCCCCGTACATAACTGATGTCTAACACACCCCCCCCCTCCAGTACATAACTGATGTCTGACCCCCCCCCCCATCCCCCAGTACATAACTGATGTCTAACACCCCCCCCCCCTCCAGTACATAACTGATATCTGACCCACCCCCCCTCCCCCCCTGTACATAACTGATGTCTGACACCCCCCCCCCCTCCAGTACATAACTGATGTCTGCCCCCCCCCCCCCCATCCCCCAGTACATAACTGATATCTGACCCCCCCCCCCCCTCCAGTACATAACTGATGTCTGAACTCCATCCTCCAGTACATAACTGATATCTGACACCCCCCCCCCCCAACCCCAACCCCAGTACATAACTGATATCTGACACCCCCCCCCCCCTCCAGCAGTACATAACTGATGTCTGAACTCCATCCTCCAGTACATAACTGATATCTGACCCCCACCCCACCCCACCCCCAGTACATAACTGATATCTGACCCCCTCCCCCCCACCTCCGCCCCCCCCTCCACCCACCTCCAGTACATAACTGATATCTGACCCCACCACCACCACCCCCCCAGTACATAACTGATATCTGACCTCCCAACCCCACTACATAACTAGTGCTAGTAGCGAAGCTGGAGTGTCCTCTCCAGGTTGTAGGTGCAAGGTGTTTGTGGATGGATGGACGAATATAAGCCTGGGCAATGTAATATGGAAGACAGGCTGTTGCCCATGCAGCTTGTCCCCCCTCTCCACCTCGCTGACAGATCCAAAGGAACAGCAAGGCTGTTACGTTTTGGTGCCAACGCGGCCACAGGAACTGCCGGAAAGTGACAAAGTTTGTCATCCAACCGCCTTAAAGTCTTAACTCCCGAGAGCAAGGTTTCGGTTGCGCCCCTTTTCTCTGCATTCAAATTTTGTATTACGTGTAGCTGACACATTTTGTACTTTCCAAAGTCAATTCAGGTCTAGATTGGAAGCTGCTAGGCAAATCTCGCTCTCTGCCATAAATGAAGCCAAACCGTAGCTTTATTAGGCTTTTATTTTGAATAAACCTTCACCGACGTCACAGTGTCAGACTCTGGTGAGAAACTGGCTTGATTCAAATCGCCCGCCATTTATAGTCCGGTTCAGGCTTTAAGGGCCCCGCAACGGATTTTCTGTCAGGGTTTACTCCCTTAGCTAGGTGGCCGCAGGTAGCTCTCCCCACCTCCCTGTACATAACTGATATCTGACCTCCCGCCCCCACCCAGTACCCCAGTACATAACTGATATCTGAACCCTCCCCCCACACACACACATAGACGCCAGTACATAACTGAAGTGTAACCCCCTTCCCCTCTCAGTACATAACTGATGTCACACACACACACGCACACACACACACACACACACACACACACACACACACACACATTCAGTACATAACTGATGTCACACACACAAACACACACACACACACACACACATTCAGTACATAACTGATGTCACACACACACACACACACACACACACACACACACACACACACACACACACACACACACACCAGTACATAACTGATGTCTGACCTCCCAGAGTATCTTCGTCATGGGCTGTCTGAGCTACTCCGACCTGACCTACAAGCGGAAGACCGTGACCTACGAGTACCCCAGCTGGGCCATCGCTGTTGGCTGGATGATGACCTTCACGTCGCTCATCTTCATCCCTATCGTCATGGTCGTCAAGCTGGTCATCACGCCGGGATCCTTCATGCAGGTCTTTTGACGTCTTCTCCTCTTTCTTATTTCAGTGTGTTTACTATGACACACAACCTATCAGCTCTGTCACTGGTCAGCTAGCTCACCCCTGCCACTTGTTTGCTGATCATTCCCAGCTCCACGTCTCCACTGTTCTGTCAGACTTTCTAATTCCTGCCTGTATTTTGTAAAATGGTACTGAGGACGTGGCTGGGTGGCTGAGTGAAAATAAGTTCTAAAGGCGAACGAGGATAAAAGCGAGTTGACTGCTACTGGCACGAAATTAAATATGAACCAGGTCACCTCTACCCCTGTATTCATCACTGGCTGTGACATAAAACTTTTCCAGTTTGTTAGGAATCTTGGCATCTCTTTAAGATAAAACAATATCCATTGATGCACTAACACTTGTACCGCACTCCGTTTTGTCAGTTGCGTTGATCAGATAAAATTCGTCACTATCTTTCCAGTCTGTGCTGTTTCATTCTATCGAGACTAGACTGTTGTAACTCTCCCCTTACTGGACTGTTGTAACTCTCCACTTACTGGACTGTTGTAACTCTCCCCTTACTGGACTGTTGTAACTCTCCCCTTACTGGACTGTTGTAACTCTCCCCTTACTGGACTGTTGTAACTCTCCACTTACTGGACTGTTGTAACTCTCCCCTTACTGGACTGTTGTAACTCTGCACTTACTGGACTGTTGTAACTCTCCCCTTACTGGACTGTTGTAACTCTCCCCTTACTGGACTGTTGTAACTCTCCCCTTACTGGACTGTTGTAACTCTCCACTTACTGGACTGTTGTAACTCTCCCCTTACTGGACTGTTGTAACTCTCCCCTTACTGGACTGTTGTAACTCTCCACTTACTGGACTGTTGTAACTCTCCACTTACTGGACTGTTGTAACTCTCCCCTTACTGGACTGTTGTAACTCTCCACTTACTGGACTGTTGTAACTCTCCACTTACTGGACTGTTGTAACTCTCCCCTTACTGGACTGTTGTAACTCTCCCCTTACTGGACTGTTGTAACTCTCCACTTACTGGACTGTTGTAACTCTCCACTTACTGGACTGTTGTAACTCTCCCCTTACTGGACTGTTGTAACTCTCCCCTTACTGGACTGTTGTAACTCTCCACTTACTGGACTGTTGTAACTCTCCCCTTACTAGTCGTACTGATTGTGTAAACTTCAACGCAATCAAAATCATGCATTCCGAATCATGGCATCAGAGTGCAACATCACTGCTGAGAACACTTCACCGACTTCACGCGAAGGCTAGAATTCAATTCAAAATTCTGTGTCCATGTCACTACAATATGCCACCATATCTTTCAGATCTCCTCCGTCTATTCGGTCCTTCCAGGACACTATGCTCTTTTAACTCCTCTTTGCTGGGAGTTGCCCAGTTCTCCCTTGAAACCTCTGGTGAAAACAAAATTCTGTCTTTGGCCGTGCTGCGTGGTACTTCCTTCCTCTGTCCATGAGGGAAAAAATATGTTTCTTTTAAAAAGATTCTGAAGACGTACCCTTTTAAACTTTACCTCTCCTGATGTGCACGTGTACATGCATGGTTTCTGTATTTCTGGGTGTGTTGTTGAGGTTTTGTGTGGAGGGGGATGTAACTGGCTTCCAATTACTGTGATGTGGGATACTATATATCATTTGGGCCTGTGATGCATGTGACTGGTTTTAAATGTTGGGATTCGTTTTTAAATCATTTGTATTTGTATTCGCATTTTTATCACAACAGATTTCTCTGTGTGAAATTCGGGCTGCTCTCCCTAAGGAAAGCGCGTCGCTGTACTACAGCGCCACCCTTTTCTTTTTTGTATTTTTTCCTGCGAGCAGTTTTATTTGTTTTTCCTATCGAAGTGGAGTTTTCTTCAGAAGTTTGCCAGGAACAACCCTTTTGTTGCCGTGGGTTCTTTTACGTGTTCTAAGTGCATGCTGCACACGGGACCTCGCTTTATCGTCTCATCCGAATGACCAGCGCCCAGACCACCACTCAAGGTCTAGTGGAGGGGGAGAAAATATCGGCGGCTGAGCCGGGATTCGAACCAGCGCGCTCAGATTCTCTCGCTTCCTAGGCAGACGCGTTACCTCTAGGCCATCACTCCACTTTGTTGAAGAACTGTTGTTGGGGAAGGGGGGGTATTTATTTTATGTACTGTGATTTTGTATGCTAATTTACTGTGATGGAGTCTCCCGTCGGACCGACGGATGAGTAGGCAGGCAGGTTTATCTGTGGGTGGGTGTCCTCATATGGGAGAAGAGGCCGATTCTGGATGTGCAAGACTTCCTACAGGTGTTGCAAGGGAAAACATCTCCAGAAGTTAAGCCCCGCTTCCTTCGCTCATGCTTCTCCTTAATGGCCAGCGTTCCCTTGTTTTTAAACGTTTTTATGCCACTAGAGCACAGCATCTTCCAGCGAGAGCGGTCAAGGACATCTGTTTCCCAGGAAGCGATGTCTATGTCACAGGCTTTGAGGTTTGTCTTCACGGTGTCGTTGAAGCGCTTGCAGGGTCTTCCAAGTTTGCGGTGGCCTTCTTTCAGCTGGCCATACAAGACCATCTTCGGGAGCCTTCTGTCTGTCATGCAGACAACGTGTACTGTCCAGCGTAGCTGGCACTGGATCAGCAGGCTTTCGATGCTGGGCAGGCCGCTCCTCTCTAGGACCTGGAGGTTGGAGACCCTGTCTTGCCACTTTATGCCGAGGATCTTTCGTAAGCATCTCTCGTGAAACTGCTCAAGTTGTTGAATGTGACGGCGATACGTCGTCCATGTTTCACAGCAGTACAACAAGGTGGTCAGCACAACAGCTCTGTAGGTTTTGATTTTGGTGCTGAGCCTGATGCCTTTGTTGTTCCACAGCCTGTTGTTGAGTCTGCCAAAGGCGGAGCTGGCCTTGGCAATGCGCAGCGTCACTTCTGCATCACGGGCTCCGTTGCTGCATAGGGTGCTGCCCAGGTAGCAAAACTTGTCAACTGACTTGATCTCTGTGTCATCGATCTTGATTGCAGGTGGGGAGGGGGGGGGGCCCTGGCGTTCTGTGAGCTAGCTGGTTGGTACATGGACTCGGTCTTGCTGAGGCTGATGGTGAGTCCAAAGCGCCTGTAGGAGGTTGAGAACCTATCCATAATGAACTGCATGTCCCCATGGGTGTGTGCAGCAAGCGCACAGTCATCAGCGAAGAGGAATTCTCTCAACAGTGCCTCAAATACCCTGGACCTGGCGTGGAGTCGCCGCAAGTTGAAAAGTTTGCCGTCTGTGCAAAACTGAATGTAGATGCCCCGGTCACAGTCTTGGAAGGCGTCAATCAGCATGGCAGAGAAGAGAATGGAGAACAGTGTGAGTGCCAGGACGCAGCCCTGCTTCACTCCATTTACCACAGGGAACGGATCTGACATGTCAGTATTTTCCTGTACTCTCGTCTGCCTGCCATCGTGGAATGACGCAATCAGCTGGATTAGGCTTTCTGGGCAGCCGAACTTTAGGAGGATCTTCCACAGGCCACGGCGGTTCACTGTGTCGAAGGCCTTAGGTCTACAAAGACCATGCAGGAGCTCCTTGTTCTGCCCACGGCACTTCTCTTGCATCTGATGTACGGCAAATACCATGTCACATGTTCCCCTGCGTGAGCGGAAGCCGCACTGTGCTTCAGGGATGACTGTGTTGGAGACATGGTCAACCAGTCTGTTCAGTATGATGCGGGTGAAGATCTTGCCGGCGATGCAGAGGAGAGAGATTCCACGGTGGTTATCGCAGGATGTTTTGTCTCCCTTCCGTTTGTAGATGTGGACAATTGAAGCATCCTTGAAATCCTGGGGGACCTCCCCTCTCTCCCAGATAGACTTGAACAGGGTGGTCAGCTTGTCTGTCAGCACCTCGCCTCCATACTTGTAATAATAATGATAATAATACATAGTATTTCTATGTCGCGATATCCAGCACCAATGCTGCTCAAAGCGCCTTACATCATCCAGTTGACTATAAACATGCCTTAAAAAACACATCAACCGCTATCTGACAATGGAAAACATCCAGTGTGTTCATATGAATGAACAAGAGAGGCAAGGCCTTCAAGACTCACTTGTGATACACTTTTTTTTTTTAATCTAATCGCTAAAATGTGTTCTGTATTTGTTATTATAAAGCTTCGGGTTAAAAAAAAAAAAAAAAAAGAATTCTGACGGCAGATTCGAACCCCGCGTGTTCAGGTGAGAAGAAACTCTTACCTAATACACTATAGTGGCTCCATAACTGACGTTCAAAAATTTAATATTTAAACATGCTTTTTTAAAGGGCGATAAATCGATTGCGGTATTCGCAATGAGAACGCTGTTTAAATCATATTATTCTGGTGTATCTTGGGCATTCAAAAAATCTTTAAGGGCAATTAAAAATTCTTTTTAAGTCCGCGGTAAAGGAGACGTGGGTATCGCCGCAATCACACCGCAACATTTAGCCGTTTTCTCTGGATCTAGATCTAGATAGATGTAGAAGTTTAGTTACACCCGCCGGGAATCGTACGACACGGTCGATTCAATTTCTCTATGTTCATTCTAGTTTTATAGTTTTAAAGTTGATATGAAAATTTAGTATTTTGTTAAACTAATAACATGTAGAGTCAAGTACAAGTACTTCTAAACGTCGTGTGAAGTGAAAAGGACTTCATATTGAGAAAAGTCAAGACTGGACATTTTTCCGTTTCATCAAAGGTATTAACTCTGATGGTTTATTATTTTTAACTGTGAATCCCGACTGATTTTGTTGACATTTTTATGGCAGTTTGGGGCACAATCCAGTAAGTGATGAGGCGTTCACAAATCTTTCTCTGAATAAATATTTAATGGTCTCCTTCTCCAACTTTCCATCACATGTTATCATGTATTGTCGATTGAATATAGGATTGAACGGGCAGGTCAACAACTTAAAACAAAATGGCGTCCTTCGCGTTCGCGTGGAAAATGAGCACGCGCTTTGAATATGTATAAATATGTATACGCAACTGATTTTTGCCCATGACCTTCAGGGCTCAGCCAATAGATCTATAAAGTCCACTCTTAGTATTGATTTAAGCATTTTCCGAAAAGAAACCATGGGCGAATGAACATAGTGAAAGCCCTGTACACTGAGAATAAAACACACAAGCTTTTTAAGTATTGAGCATAATTTCAAAATGTAATGTTTAAGATGAGAAAGATCAGTTTAAAGCAAATTAACCCCCCTACCATTAATTACAGATTATTTTCCCTTTTTTGCTATCTGCAGCAAAGACATGCACCAGAAATATACCTTCCATGCTTAGCAAAATAAGTTCCTGTTTGAACAAAAAATGATAAAAATGACTGCTCTTGTTGTGTCAGAATATCAGATCAAAGTGCCAAGTTTAGAGGATAAAAAAAATATAGATATAACAGTAAATTCAGTTTGCATTCAGTTTGGCTTCTTTTTTATTATCTTTTTTTGTGCCCATCCCAGAGGTGCAATATTGTTTTAAACAAATTAGGTGTCAACTGACAAAGTATTTGCAGAGAAAATGGCAATGTTAAAGTTTACCACGGACACACACACACACACACACACACACACACACACAACCGAACACCGGGTTAACTCACTCAGTACGGCCAGTCCTCTCTTCTCCTCTACACAGACCCCTCGGATGTCCAGTGGGTGTCTGAATGACCCAACCTTTAGCTTCCGTCTTCAGAATTGTGGTTTTCTTTGTCAACATTCACCTCTTCAGTATAAGAGCCTTCCGCTTGCAATATTTTGATGATGGTAATTGGGGTGAAACGCTGTTAACGTCGTCTCTTTCGCCGTTCGTATGGAGAGAGTTAAAACATAGACAAAGCACACTTAGCCACGATAGTGTAACGGGTAAGACAGTTTCTTCTTACCCGAACACGCGGAGTTCGAATCTCCCGTTAAGACTTTTTTAGGAGGAAGGTGGCAGAATGGTTAAGACGTTCAGCTGCCAATACAGAGAGTCCGTGAGGGTGTGGGTTCGAATCCCGCTCTCGCCCTTTCTCCTAAGTTTGACTGGAAAATCAAACTGAGCGTCTAGTCTTTCGGATGAGACGATAAACCGAGGTCCCGTGTGCAGCACGCACTTGGCGCACTGAAAAAGAACCCATGGCAACGAGAGTGTTGTCCTCTGGCGAAATTACGTAAAATGAAATCCACTTTCATAGGTACACAAATATGTAAGCATGCACTCAAGGCCTGACTAAGCGCGTTGGGTTATGCTGCTGGTCAGGCATCTATCTGCTCGACAGATGTGGTGTAGCGTGTATGGATTTGTCCGAACGCAGTGACGCCTCCTTGAGAAAGTGAAACTGAAACTGAAACTGAAACAAAGCACACTTAAAGAGATGAATCAGATTATAAAAGCTATGAAGTAAATAAGGCTTAGATTAAAACAAAATGCATTTCATAGAACATGCACACACACACACACACACACACACACACACACACACACACACATATATATATATATATATATATATATACATACATATATATATATATATAGAGAGAGAGAGAGAGAGAGAGAGAGAGAGATGTCCCTCCCTTACAGACATACACACACTCACACACAGAAACACACACGCTGACATAAAATATCAACTGCACTCAAAACAAAATTGCGTAAGCATTAAGTTATTTCTTATTTTCTAAAATAGAATTCTGTTCGGACATACTAACATGCCTACACACTTACACACGCGTACCAGAGCACTGTACCCTCACAAACACATGTACGGACACACGCGCGCACACACACACACACACACACACACACACACACACACACACGTGTTTCAGATCTGACTTAAAGGAATATAGATAGATCAGAGGCATTTCTAAGAGATGAAGGTAGAGAGTTCCAGACTTGGGGAACCTGAGCTCTGAAAGACCTATTTCCAGCACATTTCAGTTTAGTCCTTGGAACTTTAAGCAGCTTTTCAGAACTGGATCTTAACGTTCTGTGCGGTTCATATGTTTCCAATACAGAGGAGAGATACAATGGAAGAGACTTGTCAAAATGTTTGAAGGTGAGTGTTGCTAACTTATAGTGAATCCGGGACTCAATTGGAAGCCAGTGTAACCGATTCAGCAGAGGTGTAACATGATCAGATTTCTTTTTGGTGAAAACCAGTCGTGCAGCATTGTTCTGAATTTTCTGTAATCTGTTGATGGAGGAAGATGGTAAACCTGCAAGAGTGGAATTGCAGTAATCCAGTCTGGACAGGAGAAAACTGAGCCACATTTTTCTCTGTTATGTAGGGTCTGACTGAGCTAGCCTTCGGAGATGAAAATTACATGAGCGACACACGAATGAAATTTGGTCGTTCATAGTCAAGGTTTGATCAAGATATACACTCAGGTATTTGGCTGATATTTGAAATGCTACTGAAGCAGTGCCAAATGTAACTGGGTCATCTTCTGCTGCTTTAAGACGAGTTAGGTCTCCAACGGCTAAGAGTTCAGTTTTGTCTTCATTGAGCTTTAGCTTGTTTTTGTCCATCCATGTTTTTACATCAGCTACACAAGCTTCCTATTCAGTAATGACTGTTTTAAAATCAGATGGTGGAGCGGCTTTTTGTAATTCTGTGTCATCTGCATATTTATGGTAACCAAATGAGTGCCTTTTGAATATGTCAGACTAAGGTTGAGTGTACAAAGTGAACAAGATAGGCCCTAAGACTGATCCCTGAGGGACACCAAACACAAGAGGAATGACTTTAGAGGTGCTATGTTTTACTTTAACCTTGAGTTGACTATTTGAAAGATATGAAGAAAATCATCTTTAAGCAGTAGATTTAATGCCAAAGGTAGTGCTAAGACGATAAGAATTTGGGGGTCAGTTGTATCAAATGCCGCTGACAGATCTAAAAATGCCACAACAAATGTAAGTTTTTTGTCTGTGTTTGAGAGGAGACTATCTGTGACCGAAAGAAGGGCTGTTTCTGTGCTATTCGCTTTTCCGATAAGCTGACTGACAAGTTTCAAGCAGGCCATTTATAGTCAAGGTTTGATCGAGATATACACCCAGGTATTTGGCTGATGTTTGAAACGCTACTGAAGCAGGGCCAAACGTAACTGGGTCCTCTTCTGCTGGTGTTCATCTCACGCAGCCTCTTCTGTACGAGTTGCTTGGTTTGCAAGAACTGGTCCGTCTTCCTCTGGCAGTCTTTATGGGAAATGTGATCCTGATGCCGTATATGCAGTGTGTTCAGGAGCTTGGAAATTCCAGAGTCATTCTCGTCAAACCAGTCTTTGTGGCTCCTCTATACAAAGCTGAGTGTGTCAGCTGCTGCTGTGTACACAGCATCTCTAAAGGTGCTCCATACCTCTTCTACATCAGTTGATGCGGGAATCTCTTGAAGAGCTGCTTGGATTTGCTGCTGCAGTACGTCCTTGGTGATAGGGAGGCGGTGGATGTTCAGCTTCCTAGGGGGTTGGAGCTTGCATGTAAGTCTGATGTTCATCTTGCTGCGTACCAGGCGATGGTCCGACCAACAGACTACTCCTCTCATGCAGCGTGTAATGGAAACATCACCTCTGTCCCTCTGCCGGACAATCACATAGTCCAGTATGTGCCATTGTTTGGAGCAGTGGTGCATCTATGTGTTCTTGTACTTGTCCGCTTGTTGGAAAGGGTGTTGGTGATGGTCAGTCCATGCTGCGCGCAGAGCGAGAGCAAAAGCAGTCCATTGGAGTTGCACTTGCCAGTGCCGTGCTGTCCTAGGACTTTTGGCCACGAGGAGAAGTCCACGCCGACGCGGACGTTGAAATCCCCAAGGATGATCAGCCTGTCCTTTCTGTCTACCGCTGAAATGGTGTGGCTAAGCTCCTCGTAGAAAGCTTCTTTGATGTCATCAGGGTTGGACATCGTCGGGGCATATCAGCTGACGACTGTGGAAAAGTTATCCTCGGACAGCTTCAGACGCAGGTTCATCAGCCTATCGTTTATCCCACGTGGATGGCTGTCAAGCTGTCGTGCAAGTTTGGTTCGTATGGCAAAACCCACGCCTGAGGTTCTTGGGGTGCCATCTGGCTTCACAATGCAGTAGAAGGTGTAGCCCCCTCCAACTTCCTTCAGCTGGGTTTCACCGGCAAACCTGGTTTCGCTCAGGGCTGTGTCCACCTGGTAGTGATCAAGCATTCTAGCAATGAGCGCTGTGTGCCTTTCTGGTCTGTCGTCTCTGTCTAAAAGGGTGCGAACATTCCAGGCACCCAGAGTCAGGGCATGACTCCTGGTTCTTTTCTTCTGTTGTTTTCGACCGCTAGTGCTGGATGTCCAGGTAGGTGCGGTTTCCACTGTGGGAGGATACAGGCGCCGCATCTGCCCCAGTCTACTGCGGGCGACCATCACCCCACATTAGCCTGGTTGCCTGACCAGCACAGGTGACTTTTTTTAGTGAAGAGGAGTTGTGCAGTCCCTTCCCCACTCTCTCGCCTATCGACATTAGCCTGGTTGCCTGACCAGCACAGGTGACTTTTTTTTAGTGAAGAGGAGTTGTGCAGTCCCTTCCCCACTCTCTCGCCTATCGACGCTCACAGTCCCACAGGTGCAGATACTGCCACGTGTAGGACGGCCTCGGCAGGTGCAGAATTTTTCTTCGGTGTTCCGTCTCCAAGGAGGACTTCCAGCCAAGGATAAGAGCTCCCCCTGCCCTTTGGTCATCCTCTTCCGCCTTCATAGCCGTTGGGAAAGGTTTCCTCTTCCGCCTGGTCCGTCCTTGGGAGACTTCACATGCGGCAGGTAGTACTGGTTTATATGGTACCAGTAGCAAGGGCTATGCCCCTGACCTGACATTAATTTACTGTGATATACTATTAATGTACTGTGGTTTCGGATGTCTACTAATTGTGCATTGTGTTGTATGTGACCAGTTTTAACCCACGGCCCTGCACGTATGTGACACGTGCATAGTGACGTCACTGATGACGTCATCAGAATAAGGAAATAACCCCGGAAGGCTGAAAAATCACAAAGTTTATCTAGAGTGGTATCTCTCCAGACCATTTTCTCAGTTTTAGGCTTATTGTTTTGGATATTGTTTTTTGACTTGAAACACCACTTTATACTGTTTTTCCCCTGGCAGTGAAGGGGTTAAGTACTGGGATTGGTTTTTCAGTATTGTGATATCGTTTAAAGGACTGGGGGCGGTGGAAGGGGTGGTAGTAGTGTTAAGTATTGTGATATATGAAACGTGCATCATTTAGGAATAGTGATGATTGGTATGTATGACGAGTGTGATGCTTTGAATGAAAATTATTTTAGCTGGATATCCGTGCAAGGTCATGAATGTGATGGGGGTTTTTCGTGTTTAGGTGTACATTTTACTCGTCGGTTTTTGCATGGAAAATCGCGATGGGACATGTTTCATGTGGAAAGGCGCTATATTAATCGGATATGTGGTGGTGGTGGTGGTAGTAGCAGTTGTAGTAGTAGTGGTGGCGGTGGCGGTGGTGGTGGTGGTATTCTATGTGAGTGTGTTATTATTACTCTTGTCAAAGAACTAATAAGCAAACAGTTTTCCTTTGGGGTTAATCGTATCAAGATTTCACTCCAGGGAGACACAGTCATGTCAGTAATTCACTCCAGGGAGACACAGTCATGTCAGTAATGCACTGCAGGGAGACACAGTCATGTCAGTAATTCACACCAGGGAGACACAGTCATGTCAGTAATTCACACCAGGGAGACACAGTCATGTCAGTAATTCACACCAGGGAGACACAGTCATGTCAGTAATGCACTGCAGGGAGACACAGTCATGTCAGTAATGCACTGCAGGGAGACACAGTCATGTCAGTAATTCACTGCAGGGAGACACAGTCATGTCAGTAATTCACACCAGGGAGACACAGTCATGTCAGAAATTCACACCAGGGAGACACAGTCATGTCAGTAATTCACACCAGGGAGACACAGTCATATCAGTAATTCACACCAGGGAGACACAGTCATGTCAGTAAATCACTGCAGGGAGACACAGTCATGTCAGTAATTCACACCAGGGAGACACATTCATGTCAGTAATTCACACCAGGGAGACACAGTCATGTCAGTAATTCACACCAGGGAGACACAGTCATGTCAGTAATTCACACCAGGGAGACACAGTCATGTCAGTAATTCACACCAGGGAGACATAATAATGTCAGTAATTCACACCTGGGAGACACGGTCATGTCATTAAATCACTGCAGGGAGAGACATTCATGTCAGTAATTCACACCAGGGAGACACAGTCATATCAGTAATTTACACCAGAGAGACATAATAATGTCATTAAATCACTGCAGGGAGAGACATTCATGTCAGTAATTCACACCAGGGAGACACAGTCATATCAGTAATTTACACCAGGGAGACATAATAATGTCAGTAATTCACACCAGAGAGACACAGTCATGTCAGTAAGTCACTGCAGGGAGACACAGTCATGTCAGTAATTCACACCAGGGAGACACAGTCATGTCAGTAATTTACACCATGGAGACACAGTCATATCAGTAATTTACACCATGGAGACACAGTCATGTCAGTAATTCACACCAGGGAGACACATTCATGTCAGTAATTCACACCAGGGAGACACAGTCATGTCAGTAATTCACACCAGGGAGACACAGTCATGTCAGTAAATCACACCAGGGAGACAGTCATGTCAGTAATTCACACCAGGGAGACAGTCATGTCAGTAATTCACACCAGGGAGACACATTCATGTCAGTAATTCACACCAGGGAGACACAGTCATGTCAGTAATTCACACCAGGGAGACACAGTCATGTCAGTAATTCACACCAGGGAGACACATTCATGTCAGTAAATCACACCAGGGAGACACAGTCATGTCAGTAATTCACACCAGGGAGACACAGTCATGTCAGTAATTCACACGCACACACACCAAGGGAAAAACAACAACAACAAAACCCTAGCATATGCTACACATGAATGATTCAAGTGAAATTAACACAGAAAAGTAATGATAAAATTTGAAACACTGAAGTAAGAGACATAAAAAATAGCAAATAAGGCGATGGGAAATAGGGATATGGACACATGAGAAAGACACAGAGAGAGAGAGAGAGAGATGTATGAGTTTCAGTTTCAGTAGCTCAAGGAGGCGTCACTGCGTTCGGACAAATCCATATACGCTACACCACATCTGCCAAGCAGATGGCTGACCAGCAGCGTAACCCAACGCGCTTAGTCAGGCCTTGAAAGAAAAAAAGGTGAATAAATAATAGATAAATACATATAAAAATAAACAAAAAAACTACTACCACTACTAATAATATAAAAAGAGAGATTAAAGATATGTCAGTGCGAGAAAAAAGAAAGCTGGGTGAGAATGGTTCACAAATTGTAATACATTTAAGTATACAGAATCGTAGACATGACCAGGCTAGAGTTTGATTTCGTAAGTTTATGTCCACTGTAAGGAGAACACATTCAGATCTTTGAAAACAATGTTCTGTGACGTGATACGTTATCAACTAATTGAAGCATTTCGATATAGTTTGTAAGGATTGTCAGTGACAATATTATACCAGATTTTCGGTCTGGCTTTCGGCACACATGTATTGTCCAAGTTTCTCATTGAATGTTGTGGTGGAAAAGGGTTCTTTGAGGCGTTTGGTGATATTGTTCCAACAGTGCGTGCCGGAGTATACTAAACTCGATTTATAAAGGTCTATTCTTGGTTTGGATAGAGTAAGTGTCGCATTTCGGGAGTTAGGGTTTCGAATTTCATAGCAGACAGTGGTTTGGTGTAAATAAATAGGACATTTACCGAATATAATTTTATGCATAAGTACGCACTTACTCAATATTAGGTGCTTAGTCAAGGAAAGAGGTGCTGGCAGTTGATGACTGCGTGTGTTTCGTAAAACATCATTGAGGTGTTTAACAGCACGTCTGTGTACAGAATCTAGTTTTTGCATGTGCACTTCGCTGCAGTTATCCAACACGTTTGAAACGTAATCAATTCTAGACATGATGTGAGAATGGAAAAAGAAATAGGAAGCCTCTGGACTGACGACATGTTTTAAACGGGATAACAGGTAAACATTTTTCGCAACTGATCTTGATAAAGAACTGATATGTGCCTCCCATTTTAGCTGGTTGTCAATAATGACACCACGGTGTCGATGTTCTGTAACTTGTTCAATAGCTTGGCCATCGATTGACAAAGTGAGCGGATTTAAGCCACACTGGTGCTTTTGGCAAGTGGCTACAATCATACTCTTTGTTTTTTCTGGGTTAAGGAGCATATTATTTTCTGTACACCAGTTGGATACTTTGGTCAGGCTGGTTTGTAATCTATCATTAATGTGCTCTAAATTTACTCCGTTTGTGTGAAGAGAAGAGTCATCTGCAAACATGTCGCATGATACTGCAGATGAGGAGATACATAATGGAAGATCATTGACATAAAGGTTGAACAATAGGGGGCCAAGCACAGAGCCGTGGGGAATGCCCATTTTAGTTATTCCTACATCCGAAAAAGTACCGTTTACTAATACAGTCTCTTTTCTTTCTTTTAAGTATGACTCAAAGAACTTAACAGAATTTGTATCAAGCTGATAAACCCGTAGCTTTTCAAGAAGTATTTGATGGTTAACGAGATCAAATGCTTTCTTCAAATCTATAAATACTATTCCGTTGATTTTGAGCAGTTTATCAAAGAGACTGGTGAGGGCTGTCTGACAGGAGTGTTTTGGGCGAAACCCTGACTGATTTTGATGAAGCAAGTTGTGCTGGTCAAGATATTGCAAAAGGTGTTTGTGTACGTGTTTTTCAAATGGTTTAGAAAGCGATCACAGTGTTCGATATTGGTCGGTAATCGTTGAGGTCTGAGGGATTTTTTACTTTAGGTAGTGGTATAATTTTGGCAGTTTTGAACATAGATGGAAAAAGACTTTTTTAAATACTGAGGTTATGAATATATGCCAGATGATGCACTATGCACTATATATGGCAGCGATAGAAGCAAAATTTTATTGCTAAGTCCGTCACAGCCATGTGTATGTTTTTTTTGTCCAAGGTTGGATATGTATATACCGACCTCATAGACGGTTATTTTGATGGCTGAGCCTGTCTGAACAAAATAATTTTAGACTGGCTGGACATTTATACTGATCTGAGTTTTGTTTCAGACGATTTGTCAAACTTTCCGCGATGGATAGGAAGTGGTTGTTAACGTCTGTTGCTGTGAAACAATCAGATTTCAATGATTTACCAGGAAAGGACTTACTGGTCAGTGCATCGAGACCTTTCCATATGGGTGAAGTATTGTCTGATTCTGACGTCGTTATCCTGTTAAAATATGTCTTTTTGGCCTCATGGACTAAGAACTTCACGTGTTTTCTTTGTTACTTTTAAACGCGGAATATTTTTTTTTTCTTTTTTAAGTTTATCTCTAATTTTGATAGATACTGATATGATGACAGTAATCCAAGGAGGTGTTGATGAATTTCCTACCCGTTTTCTTCTAACTGGGGCATGCTTGTCATAAACAGATAAAAAGATTCTATGAAATGCCGCGACCGCTTCATCTGGATCGTTAGATTCATAAATTTCCTTAAAATTAATGAGTATTCGCTAAGATCATGGAGAAAATCAACTTCGTTAATGTGCTTATACGATCGATATGTAATGGTGAAGTGGGTTCTAGTTCTAGCTGTTGGTATCTTACAGGCAACTGTACACTGTATAGTGAAGTGGTCACTGATATTGGTCTGGTGTACCTGAGCACTTAGACTCTGTCTGGATTATTAACATAGATGTGGTCAATCAGAGTTGAGCTGGATGACGCAACTCGCGTTGCTGATTGTATCACTTTGTGTAAATTAAATAGAGATATGGTAGAATCCCATGCCGGATGAGGTTTTTGAAAATCTATATTAAAGTCACCAAGAATGATAATATCCCTTCCACGTGCAAAATCCTGTACTAATAATGGTATTTGTATAGCGCTAAATCTTGTGCATAAACAAATCAAAGCGCTTTCGCACCAGTCATTCTCACGCAAGCATAACTCTAAAACTGAAAAAAACTAAAAAGACAAGGAAGAGGCAGGGAAGGGAGGCTACTTCGGGAAGAGGTGGGTTTTAAGGCCAGACTTGAAAGAGCTGAGTGTGGAGACTTGACGAAGCGAAAGAGGAAGTTCATTCCAATTGCAAGGTCCAGAGACAGAGAAAGAACGGTGGCCAACAGTCGAGAGTTTGAATCTGGGTATATGTAAGTGGAGTGGATCCGAAGCTGATCGTAGTGAGCGAGATGGAGTGTAGAGGTGAAGGCAGGCACAGAGATAGGAAGGGGCTGATTTGTGAATACATTTGTAGCATAGAGTGCTGATCTTGTACTTTATTCGGTGTGAGACAGGGAGCCAGTGGAGATGTTGCAAAAGAGGAGTGGTGTGCTCAGATCTTTTCTTTCTGAGGACGAGTCGGGCAGCAGAATTTTGTATGCGCTGAAGGGACTGAATGGATGAAGCAGGCAAACCAGACAATAGAGAGTTACAGTAGTCAAGGCGAGAGAGAATGAGAGAAACGACAAGTCTAGATGTTGCGTCACTATAACATTTGAGCAACATGTGACAACTCATCGCCCCTTCACAGGCTCATAACTTTCACAATAATAAACCATGACAAACGTAACAATGAACCACGACGGAGGAAAACAATACATAAAGAGCGACGTAGCGTTGCCCCACGATTAGAACGGAGGCACAACACCTCAAGACGCGCACCAGGCAACTGGAGAAACACTGACGGGACAAGACAAGCCACGGCAGTGTTCTGTAAACGAACAACGGGTGCTACACCGAAACACAGAAATGAAGAATAGTTCCACTGGCGGACATAAAGTCGTTTACAGAGGAAAAAAAAACGAACATCAGCCGCTAAGCGCTGGTTCTACCACCGTCCTCCTCCATGGACTGACTCCCTTCGAGTGAAGCTAGGGACAAACCGGCGAGGAGCATTTGGAGTACTAGAACTCCGCTCACTGCACTCTGTTCATTCAGTTTCCTATATATTTTTTTCCCGTTCAGTTGCACGAGACACTAACAAAACATAGAAAACATGACACAACAACACGATCTCTCTCTACGCTCGAACGCAAGGGGAACACGCACGATGGAAAACATCGTGCACGCGCATAAGAAACACACCCGCCTCTAAAAATAATTCAGCGACCCACCAGCCTCCGCCAAATCCGCTTGTCATGATAGAAGAGGGAATGAGATGGACTCGAACCCCCTCCATAAACGTAAAAGAAAAGAAAAAAATAGCGGAACCATTATGTCGTCCGTGACAATCAATAATCAAATATTGTATGCACTACTTCTGTAGATTATTATTTGAAAAGAGTTCATGTGGGGACCTACAATAAACAACCAACTGGACTATTTAACACATAGCTAGCTAACTTTAATAAAGAACAGTTTGAATTATATAACTTTTTTCCAAAAATTGTTAATATTTGAAACTGGTAACACGTGTCCCGTAATTTCATGAGGCAAAAAAGGTTTCATTACTAAACAGCGGGTTAAAACGTGCTCTACCATTAAACGTCCCTTGCAAATGCATTCAATATTTTCACAATATTTTGTGTATGGGGCATTTAGTAATAACCTCATATCGTCTCCTGGCCTCATTATTTGTTAATTTCCAGTGGATAAACTACCGAGGCAACCATGTATTTGTTTTGTATTGTCCATGTGTTTTGTGTGGCTTATTCAGGATTAAAGAGGCTATGCCAGTCTTTGAATAAAAGCTAATTTGTGTTTGCACATTTCTTCTGTCTTTGCTGCTGTGTGCACATGTCAGATGATTGGTATAAGGACAGGCCCGGCGCTTCCTTTTTGAGGAAGTGTCTGGGTTTGTTCCAATGTACCTTTTATTTACCTGTGTGCTGGCTGAATCGGTAGCGTAAGCATCACTGACTTGAAGTTGTGTACCTTGTGTAATGGAGAGAGTTACCACTCTTTACTATTTGTTAACCTAAATGCCATGCTCTTAACAGCCCTGCCAGTTCTTTTAGCATTTAATAAGGCAGAAGTATTAACTTCTAAAGACATAAAGGAATTTTGCATATTTCTTTCAACAATATTACACATTTCAGATGATGATAAACGAAGAGGAAGTTCAATTGCATTTAAAGCGTTTTTAGCTCCAAGCTTTGCAAGATGATCTGCACGTTCATTAGAGAAAAGCCCACAGTGTGAGGGAATCCAGCACATTTCAATATTAGTTCCTCTCATTTGAATGCAGTGAATCATCATATTTCAAAAATGATGTTGTAATTAATGTTCGTACAACCTGATTTGATAGACTGCAGAACTGATTTTGAATCGACACAAAATAAAACATTAATCAAGTTTAGGGGCAGATCAATTAGATATGTTAATGCCATAAGGACGGCAATTAATTCAGCTGTAAAAATTGAGAAGCCCTTTTCAATATGATGTGACTTTTCAATTTCCAATTGCATATCCAGAACCAGCAAACTGATTTTCTATAACAGAACCGTCTGTAAATATTTTTAAGTGGTGGGGGTATGTTTCAGAGAAGTGTGGTTTGACTCGAGAAGCTAGTATATTGGGATTTTCATCTTTCTTAATGTCACAATATTGAATATCAAAGGCTGCTCCCGTTAATTCCCATAATGGAATTGGTGAAGTGCTCATAATCGGAGCAACATTTTGTGGATCAACATTTGATTGATTAATAGTATCTGACACGTATGTAGAAATAGTTTCTAGATTTCTGTTCTGTTTCGCTCGTTTCGAAAAAGGTTTGTCAGACTGTATATTAATCTCAGTTTTGACAGAATTTTCTGTTGCATTTGCTCTAATTACATATTTTGCCGATGCTAGCTTTCTTAATTCATTAAGAGGTGGTATTCCTGCAGCTCTATACGACTGTAATGTGTTCGTATGAAACGGAACACCTAGGGCCAGCTTTATGGCTTTGCTATCTAGGCTTTGCATTATTTTAAGGAAAGCATTCGGAGCAGAGGAAAATACCCCCTGTCCATACGTCAGTCTAGATCTTACCAGCGCAGTAGCGAGATGAATAAGTGTTTTTGAATCTTGACCCCAAGGCTGTTTACTGGCGATTTTAATAAAAGTTAAGCTTTTCATTGCTTTTGATCTCATGTTTTCTAGATGTTTCTTCCAATTTAGCTTTGGAGTAAAATAAACACCAAGGAATTTGACCTCAGATTTATAGAAGAGTTCTCTTCCATCAAGATAAAAAGTTGGTAATTTTTCGGGGGGCAGCACCATTATTAAAAAGTATCATGTGTATCTTTTCAGTTGAAAACTGCAATCCATTATCTTTAGAAGTTTGCATTTTTTACATGGATGATGTGGGTCTACACTTCAATTAACACTTCTTTTTAAAAAAAATAATAATAATAAAATAAAATTTAAAACAAGGGTGAAGTAAACAGTATTTGCACAAAACACTTCAGAAGAATTCAGGGCAAATGGAAAGAAGAAAAAAAGAGCAAAGTAAAAGAAAAATAGGAAAAGCAAACAAAAAATAAATAAATAAATCAGTCAATGCACACACACACACCCACACAAACAATTTGTTTATATGCAAGTGCTAAGAAAAAAAAGGAATTGCAAGGTCCACACGAAACGATTACGAAGAAGAAAAAAGTCACTGGGTGGAAAACATAGACACACGAAATTGAAAAAACGAACAACAACAAAACCGAACAAACAAACTAATAAAACAAGAACAATCTAAGACTAGAAAAGGAGGGTGGGGGACACGAAACTGAAGTCGGGCAGTTGACACTAGTATGTCACAACGGTCACTCACAGTAAGCCAGGGGAAAAGGAAGTTAGATTTTCCGCAAACAGTGGGTCAGTCAGTACAGTAAAGGAGAGACTGAAGGGTAGAGGCGCTGCATGTGTTGAAGCCAGGGGTTGAAGGGAATAGGGAGGAAGGGAGGGAAAGGCCAAAAGGGGGGAAACATGGGCACTGGCTGGCTGGGTTTGTTACAATGCGCCATGGGTGGTATTGCAAACTGGGGGCCACACATTGTTTGACTGACTGGTATCTGACCACTATTTTTTGACTGATCAGACGAATTTGATTCTTTTTGTTGACCAATCTGACTGTCCTGTTCAGCGTGCTAAGAGCTCGCCGATGGTTCAGACTGGTTCGGCCCGCGCTGTGTCACTTGAGTGTCTTGTGTTCTGGATGGTGGAGGTTGTAGACGGTCGGCCCGGTGACCAGCCATTGTTTCTTGAGCCACGCGGCCCTCGCTAAGTGCCGGGCCTGTTCTGCCGTCACTGAACCGTGAAGGACGGTTTGTGCGGAGAGCGAGAAACTGACTGACTTGGCTTAACCATAGCGACAGACCCCTGGCGGACAGGTGGGCGCGGTCAGTTGTGAAACAAGGCTTCACCATTTTAGAATTTGTGTCTACAAATTTATTTTCGAATAGAAAATTGGCTCCGTTGTCTGCACATACCACATGCAGTTCATTGTTCAGTAGGTTTATGAACCGCAAGGGAGCTGCCAATCTGGGAAGGAGTGCAGACACAGCTATTTTGGCTGATGTGAAAACCCTTTTGAGTTGTGTCAGTAGGTCACTGAAGTCACACTTCAGTGTGTCAGCGGTGTAGTGTTTGTGATTGTCATTACCTCCCACATGCAATACCATCCGCTGTGTCCTCCCGCACTGGGCTGTCTTGGAGAGCAGCAGTGACATCAGTCACTTTAGCCTCCGGCATTGTGCGGACATGAGTGCACCCTGTTCTGTCCAGCCTTTGTCTGTCGATGGACTGGAAGTTCAAATCCCCAATAAGAAAATTGATGTTTTCCTTGGGCGGGAAAACGTAGCTTGTACTTTTGGCAGAGTCAGTTTTCTTGATTTTGAGTTTGTTTTCTGATGTAGGCCTTTCTGTGTTGTCCGTTGTGACAGTACCAGTACCACCTACAGGAGGAGACACTGACTACCTGACAAACATTTGTGATACTTGTGTTCGCCATACAAACATCAACACGCACTTTAGAAGCGGTTGTCTTTGGCTGGGAACTGCTAACAGACGTTTCTGCATTGGACGAATCTTCATGTGGAGTCCCACTACAGTCACTCTTTGATTTCATAATGTGTTTTTGGTGGTCTGAAATACTATTAATTGATCTAGTCTTATCTTTAAGCAGACCGCGAAGGGCATTGCACTCTTCTTGCAGACTGTCAATTTTTTGCTGCATAGTCTGTGTTAATATCTTCAGTTTGTGGTCAATGTGGGATTTAATGTCTGCATCCAGGTCCTTGATGCATGACCTGCACATTGGTTCACTTACAAACTGTAAGCACTGCACACACACGCTGTCATCCGTGTTCACTGAGGCTTTGGTAACAATTGGATCACTGACGTTGGTGGTGTTATTGTCACTGACGTTGGTGGTGTTATTGTCACCTTGGGGTGTCGAGGTTGTCTCTGGATCAATGTCAGTTCCACCTTCGGTTGACGATGACAGCGACGATTGTGACACATATACTGACGGAGATTCAGCGCTGGGTGTGTCTGGAGGCTGGTCAGCAGTGTCCTGTTGTGTGGGGGCAGAGGGGTGGCTGTCCACGCAGGGTGCTGTTGTGCCAGTGTCTGTCTGCTGCACCTCAGAAACCTCAGCATCCTGATGCTGGTCACTGTCAGTCAGGGGGTGGGAGGGACAGTCGGGGGTCCGGAGGTCCTGATGAGTGTCGTCCAGTGGAGAGACAGCACTGACACACACTGGAACAGGTAGGATGTCAGTGCCGTCACCAGATGTAGACATGGGGCTGTCTGCTGTTGAGTTGGTATTGGTGTCACTGACAGCTGGGCTGAGGTCAGTGGGTGTGCCATCAGTGACTGACAGCGAACGTGGACTATTACAAACTTTAGTAGATTCACTGCTTCCCACTGGCAACAATCATGGAGGGAGGACGCTGTGTGTGTTGTCATCAGTCATGGCTGAGTCTGTTTGCTGACGATGGAACACAGTACTTCAAACTCACACCTGATCCATGCGTGACACTGGTTGCCCTGTATCAGACATGAGCCAGCACCTTTTTTCCGTGTTGTCTTTTTAAGAAAGTACAGACTTATAGTTAAACATTTTTCGTCACAATTTCTGTAAATTTGAATAAACGTTTTTGCTAAATTATGCTGAGAAGGCTCAGCACAGTTGAGTGGGACCTGCAAAATGTTGTCTCCATGGTCCCTATCTTCCCATATCACTTTGAAGTTGGAGTCTGTATCGGGATTGTTGAAGTAGCACAATGCAAGTGCATCACGCCACGTCTTCAAAGTTTGTTGTTCAGCACATCGGAACGTGTTTTGCTTGGTGTCCAATGTGTCTTTAAGTACAGGTTTAACAGCCTGTACACTTGGCACTAAGGAGTCCATGACTCATTTGACGTACGGTGGATGACCATGTGAAGGGGAACTTAAAGACGTCTGACGCCCATGACAACGGGAGAGTCGGTCGCAGTTAATCACTCTTGGCCGGCTCAGCGTCCTCCTCAGGCACGCCGAGAAGATTTAGCGAACACTTGGTGTGGTAACACTGAAGTGCTGGAAGAATATAGACGGGTTTCATTTCAGATAAATCAGCTCAGTTAAAGAGTAGTAAGCAAATCTGTGTCAGAAGCGTCAAATAGCTTTTAATGGGGGATTACGGTATGCTGAATCCATTTTTTCCATTTGACATGAGCAATTTTTCGTCATTCATGAGATATAATTATTTTTTTCAAAATGGCGTCCACGCAAACCTGCCACGCAACACCACACGTTGCGCAGTGAAACTATCTTTTTATTCCAAGAATGTCAGTCATTACCAGTAGTTTTCAAGAAAATAAGGATGAATTAGTGTGTGACATGACACTATTTCAATGACAGGTAAGAAACAATGCTGAAAATAGACACGTTTCAGAAAGGTAAGAAACAATGCTAAAAATAGACACGTTTCAGAAAGGTAAGAAACAATGCTAAAAATAGACACGTTTCAGAAACGACAAACGACGGTATGCCTTCAGTCATAATTACACTGATTTGCAGCCTTTCAAATGAAATTGAAAGAAAAAATATTTCAGCTTCATAAGAATAGATTTTTTCAATTGCAGTGGTGTATAAGCAAGCAAAAGCAAACAAACAAACAAAAAAGGATGCTTCAGCTTATGACATTCCTTAATTTTAAAGATCAGTAACGTAAGTGACGATGACGAAAACAGGTTTCCAAACCAGAGCACTTGCTCATACTGTCAGTCACAGTCACATTGATTAACAGATTTTAAAAAGTACAAAAGAAAATAAAATTACAAAACAAAACCATCTATTTCAGATTCATTAGAATGGACCTTATCATTTGCAAGGATAAAAAAATAAAGTTATGTTGTCAATCGATTTAGTATTGGTTTGCAGCATCAAAAATTGAAACAAAAACAAAACAAAACCATTCAAATGAGCTTCATCAGAACTGTCATTTTCGTGTGCAGAGTTCCGTTCAGCTTATTATGTCTCAGCTTTCCGTCAGTTTGTGCTCATATATTCTCATAATTCAACCCTTAAACTGTAGTAGCACAGTGCAATCAGTCACTGAACACCACACCTCAGTCATCCACGTTTGTCTCAGTGATCATTTCTGCAGACGTCTCCGCTTGTTCTGCAGGATGGAACAAGAGCATCACTCTGAAATGGCCATCCCATAGTCCCTGGTGGGGGCAGTTCAGGACGCTGTTTGTCTGCCTGTCGCCATACTGATGTTTTATAGTGTGACCGCTTGATGTAGAAGGACAAGGCAACATGAGCTGGGGGTAGGGTCTCCAACAGGTGGGCCTGAGGGTTGACCTGGCACTGCCCACAGAAACTGTTGCATGAACCTTGTAGACTTTACATGTGAAGGTTTCTGCAGCAGCAGAGGTTTGGTCACTGTTGTCGCCTTTGCCCAGATTTGACAGGAGGTCGTGATTTTCGTTGTAAACATTCCGGCAGGATTTCTTGGTGTGACCAGCCAAGGAAGAAGTGGTGTCAGATCCTGTAAACGAGTGAAAAAGTGGTAAGCTGCCGAGGACATGAGCATCAAACTGAGCCGCCAGTGAGAGAAATGGGATGCATTTCGGTTTTTCGAAGGTGCCAGCCTTCATCCAGATCTGTGGACATGACATGTTTGCAAAGTGGGCCGGCAGAAGCACCAGCACGTCGGTGTCACGAGCAGCAACTACGATGCTGGGTGCTCGGCTCTTGACACAGTGCAGTATTGTGCGTGTGTCAGCTTCCTCATGGCGCCCCTTCAGTTCCTCAGTATTGAGTCCACCTGCTCTTCGTTGCTGAATCCTCCTGCATCAACAATGGTCATGTCTGCAGGTGCCTTTAAGAACAGCTGCTGTAACGGGAATCTCGCCAAGTCGGCTTTGTTTGCTGCATGTGTGAGGAAATTGTCCCATTTCTGAGGGAGAGGCAGATTTCTGTCCTGAATCTCTCTTCTCACAGACACTGCCTTCTTTCCCCGTTTTTTCCTTGTGCTGCTTTTGATGGACAGGTCGTATTATCTGTCAAAAACCATGTCAGTACGACTGAAAGCAGCTCCAATTTGTAGTACTGATGTGACAAAAATGTCAGCAGGTCCCCTAAGTTGTTTGCTTCAGGTGGCTTTCCTAGAGCAAGAACATGCGCCTGCCCACCAACAATAAATAATCCTTCTTCACCAATGTCTGAAGCCTCAAGACTCTGAGGGCAAGGCGTGTCACCAATCAGTGAATCTGACAGGAGGGACTTTTGGCCTGATTGTAGATCGCCGTTCACTTGTGCAAGGGCAGGAGGGAGAGACATCAGCTCATGCTTCAGTATTTCCTCCAGAAGGACATCCCTTCAGTATTTCCTCCAGAAGGACATCCCTTCAGTATTTCCTCCAGATGGACATCCCTCCAGAAGGACATCCCTTCAGTATTTCCTCCAGATGGACATCCCTTCAGTATTTCCTCCAGATGGACATCCCTTCAGTATTTCCTCCAGAAGGACATCCCTTCAGTATTTCCTCCAGATGGACATCCCTCCAGAAGGACATCCCTTCAGTATTTCCTCCAGAAGGACATCCCTTCAGTATTTCCTCCAGAAGGACATCCCTTCAGTATTTCCTCCAGATGGACTTCCCTTCCAGCCCGGAAGGCAGTGATGAGGCGCAGTGTGTCTGAAAGATCATCCTGTCGATGTCAGCCGAAAGCCTTTCTTCTATAACTGTATCAGCTGATCTTGGCCTTTCTAGCGTGCCATCAGCAGGTCATCTTCAGTGTGTGTGTTTTTGTTTTTTTAAGTCCTTTGTGGCAATGCTCTGCAGTTTTTCCTGGTTGGATTGCACTCGTTGTGAGTGAATGCATCGTTTCGTCCAATGCCGTAGACCAGCTTGGTCTCACTGACCAGGTAAGATCTCAGGTTGAAGGAGAAAGCCCACCTGCACAAGGCTGACGTCTTTGTGATGACAGCGATGCCACCACTTTTCTTGCCAATACCATTCAGCCAGTCCTGGCTCTGGTCCAGGTCTACCCGGTTGAACTTATGAGCTGATCTTTTCACATTGAAATTGCCACTCTCAGTCTCTGCCTTCACTGGATCTGGGAGTCGATTCATCTCACTGATGTAGAAGGCGCCCCTTCTGGCATAGCTGGTATGATTATACCTGAAAAAGACTGAAACATCATCTTGAAGGCATGCAGGTGAAGCTGCCACAGGTGGGTTCGATTAAACAACCCGCGCATGTGCTGGAGTCAAGCGCGTTGGGTTACGCTGATGGTCAGGCATCTGCTTGGCAGATGTGGTGTAGCGTATACGGATTTGTCCGAACGCAGTGACGCCTACTTGAGCTACTGATACTGATACTGATAGTGCTGGAGTCACTAAACACCACTGACACCTCCTTGAGATATTGATACTGATACTGCTGAGTCACTAAACACCACTGACGCCTCCTTGAGATACTGAAACTGATACTGATACTGCTGAGTCACTAAACACCACTGACGCCTCCTTGAGATACTGAAACTGATACTGATACTGCTGAGTCACTAAACACCACTGACGCCTCCTTGAGATACTGAAACTGATACTGCTGAGTCACTAAACACCTCTGACGCCTCCTTGAGATACTGAAACTGATACTGATACTGCTGAGTCACTAAACACCACTGACGCCTACTTGAGATACTGATACTGATACTGCTGAGTCACTAAACACCACTGACGCCTACTTGAGATACTGAAACTGATACTGATACTGCTGAGTCACTAAACACCACTGACGCCTACTTGAGATACTGATACTGATAGTGCTGGAGTCAATAAACACCACTGACACCTCCTTGAGATATTGATACTGATACTGCTGAGTCACTAAACACCACTGACGCCTACTTGAGATACTGAAACTGATACTGATAGTGCTGGAGTCACTAAACACCACTGACGCTGACAGTAAAGATACTGATACTGATAGTGCTGGAGTCACTAAACACCACTGACGCTGACAGTAAAGATACTGATACTGATAGTGCTGGAGTCACTAAACACCACTGACGCTGACAGTAAAGATACTGATAGTGCTGGAGTCACTAAACACCACTGATGCTGACAGTAAAGATACTGATAGTGCTGGAGTCACTAAACACCACTGACGCTGACAGTAAAGATACTGATACTGATAGTGCTGGAGTCACTAAACACCACTGACGCTGACAGTAAAGATACTGATAGTGCTGGAGTCACTAAACACCACTGACGCTGACAGTAAAGAGCCGAAGGTGGCGTGGGCAAGTCATTGGGTAACCATGGCAACAGAGGCAAAATACATATTTCAAGGTCCTTTAAGTGGACTTAGCACCCCAAATTTAATCAGTAAAGTAAGTTTTTATCAATACATACACCGACTTGTGTCCTATGAATACCTTTTTGGTCTACCCGTGATCCAGATATCGGTCATGTTTTTGTTGTTGTTTTTTTTTGGCCGAGTTTCCATTGGCAACAGGGGCAAGAACAGCTTGTCAAATGGTTTTAATGGAATCACGGCATCCTTTTCCATAAGAATGTGTTTGACAACTCTGACTCTCCGATGCCCACGGGTGTCTGATTCCCTGATATTGGAACCAGTCTAATATGTCAAACAAATGGACAGCCGACGGTTCATGCAAACACAGCGCACCATGCTTGCAAACGTTGTAGGGGTGTTCTGTAATCTGACTGACATGCGGATCCATTGGTAAAGGGTTTGAAATGTTTTGTGTTTAGCTTATTGTATTGTATTGCATTGTATTGTATTTATTGTATTGTATTGTTGTCAGGAACACAGATCTTTGTTTTATCTTTACTGCAATGTTTTGTGTGTGTTTTCCTCTTTGATTATTTAATGCAGGCTTGTGTTCGTGTACCATGTGACATCATTATGTACTACTTGTGTTGATGCACCATGTGACATCATTATGTATTACTTGTGTTGATGCACCATGTGACAACATTATGTATTACTTGTGTTGATGCACCATGTGACATCATTATGTATTACTTGTGTTGATGCACCATGTGATGTGATGAAAAATGGATAAAAGACGTCAGGAGCGTAATGAATGTAGCCTATACTTAATTAAGGAACGGAAAAAAAGAGAGAATTTTGGGGAAAAAAACCCTCAATGAAGATAGAATTTGATGCAAGTGTTTGAACAAAAAAGTGTCACGATGACCGTTGTTTGAGGGTGGGCGCGTAATACTAATTTATTCGATACTGTTACAGTGAACATCTGTAGTTAACTTTGTACTTCCCGGAGACTGCTGGTGTTGACAACTAATGCGTGAAGTGAACATTGTTGAGCGCTGAGTGTCTGTTTCAAATTCCAGTTTTGATGTATGGAGACAATCTGTGTTTCTGTTTCAGGAGTGTGAAAGGCTGCGTATGAATATGACCTGCTGTGAATGACTAAACTGGAATAAGCCACCCATTCTTTTTAATTGTATTGTATTGTATGGTATTGCATTGTATTACTCCTTTTGTCAGAGATGATTTCTGTGTGAAATTCGAGCTGCTCTCCCCAGGGAGAGCACAGTCGCCACACTGACAGTGCCACCCATTTTTTGTATTTTTTCTGCCTGCAATTTGTTTTCCTATCGAAAATATGCTGTTGGTATCTGCCAGTAGCCCTTTAAAAGATATTTTTGTACAAAGTACCGGGCCTTTGCCAGCTCACTGAGAAGCCCTTCAACATCAGGGATCGCTTCAGCATTAAAATCAGTCACTTTGTTCGGCGCAATGCAGAACCAGACTGAACTACCATGCTTTGGAACCAGCAACACAGGTGCAATGTATGGTGAAGAAGAAGGTTCAGTTCTGTCCAAATCCATTTTGAGTTTTCCTGTGGAACCAGCACCACACTGTATGGTGAAGAAGAAGGTTCAATTATGCTCATGTGTGCGCGCTCGCGCTCGCGCGCGCGCGCGCGCGCGCGCGTGTGTGTGTGTGTGTGTGTGTGTGTGATGTACCTTTTTTGTACAGTGAATGATGTGTGGGTGGTGAATCGTTTTTCCATTTTTATTATTATACCTTTGAAATGTTACACATGTTTTTACTGTAAAGCGCGGTGAGCTTGCTCTTGAAAGCAGGGAACCGCGCTATGTAAGTCTCCATGTTATTATTATGTCATTATTTATTTTATTACGTTCTTCAGAGAAGAGAACTGGGACCCTGTCACCTGGTTAAGTGGCCGTGCCTTGATGTTGCGGTCTGCACAGTGTGTGTACTTCTTTGCACTGGAAAAAAAAATTCTGTGCAGTCTCCTATCCAGTCATGGATCTGTTTTAGAGGTTAAAAGAGGTACTGGAAACATTCCTGTCTGTATCGGAAACACTTTGTCCTGATAATATTTTGGTCCGAGAGGAGTTGGTCGGAAGAAGAGTTCAAACGGAAAAACCCTGTGCTTTCGGGAGTTCCCGGAAGCAAAGCCACTGGCCGGATTCCAATGATCCCAGTCTGACAATTTTGAATAAATGTTTCAGTCGCCGTTTTCCATCTGAAGTGGTGAAAGATGAGATGGTGAAACACCAAGGGATGGCAACGTGGGGTGGGTAATAGATTCGAACCTTGTTTCATCGTTACTTCGTGCTGACATTGCACCGATGGGACAAAAGTTCCACCGTGACCACGATTCCCAGTACCTGCTGGTTAGTTGTCATGTCACCCTGACCTCCACGATTCCCAGTAACTCCTGGTTAATTGTCATGTCACCCTTACCTCCACGATTCCCAGTAACTCCTGGTTAGTTGTCATGTCACCCTTACCTCCACGATTCCCAGTAACTCCTGGTTAATTGTCATGTCACCCTTACCTCCACGATTCCAAGTACCTGCTGGTTAGTTGTCATGTCACCCTGACCTCCACGATTCCCAGTAACTCCTGGTTAGTTCTCATGTCACCCTGACCTCCACGATTCCCAGTAATTCCTGGTTAGTTGTCATGTCACCCTGACCTCCACGATTCCCAGTAATTCCTGGTTAGTTGTCATGTCACCCTGACCTCCACGATTCCCAGTAATTCCTGGTTAGTTGTCATGTCACCCTTACCTCCACGGTTCCCAGTACCTGCTGGTTAGTTGTCATGTCACCCTGACCTCCACGATTCACAGTAATTCCTGCTTAGTTGTCATGTCACCCTGACCTCCACGATTCCCAGTAACTCCTGGTTAGTTGTCATGTCACCCTGACCTCCACGATTCCCAGTACCTGCTGGTTAGTTGTCATGTCACCCTGACCTCCACGATTCCCAGCAATTCTTGGTTAATTGTCATGTCACGCTGACCTCGACGATTCCCAGTAACTCCTGGTTAGTTGTCATGTTACACCGACCTCCACGATTCCCAGTAACTCCTGGTTAGTTGTCATGTCACCCTGACCTCCACGATTCCCAGTAAATCCTGGTTAGTTGTCATGTCACCCTGACCTCCACGATTCCCAGTACCTGCTGGTTAGTTGTCATGTCACGCTTACCTCCACCATTCACAGTAATTCCTGCTTAGTTGTCATGTCACCCTGACCTCCACGATTCACAGTAATTCCTGCTTAGTTGTCATGTCACCCTGACCTCCACGATTCACAGTAATTCCTGCTTAGTTGTCATGTCACCCTGACCTCCACGATTCCCAGTACCTGCTGGTTAGTTGTTATGTCACCCTGACCTCCACGGTTCCCAGTAACTCCTGGTTAGTTGTCATGTCACCCTGACCTCCACGATTCCCAGTAACTCCTGGTTAGTTGTCATGTCACCCTGACCTCCACGATTCCCAGTACCTGCTGGTTAGTTGTCATGTCACCCTGACCTCCACGATACCCAGTAACTCCTGGTTAGTTGTCATGTGACCCTGACCTCCACGATTCCCAGTTTCTGCAGGTTAGTTGTCATGTCACCCTGACCTCCACGATTCCCAGCAATTCTTGGTTAGTTGTCATGTCACCCTGACCTCCACGATTCACAGTAACTCCTGGTTAATTGTCATGTCACGCTGACCTCGACGATTCCCAGTAACTCCTGGTTAGTTGTCATGTCACCCTGACCTCCACGATTCCCAGTAACTCCTGGTTAGTTGTCATGTCACGCTGACCTCGACGATTCCCAGTAACTCCTGGTTAGTTGTCATGTCACCCTGACCTCCACGGTTCCCAGTAACTCCTGGTTAGTTGTCATGTCACCCTGACCTCCACGATTCCCAGTAAATCCTGGTTAGTTGTCATGTCACCCTGACCTCCACGATTCCCAGTAACTCCTGGTTAGTTGTCATGTCACCCTGACCTCCACGATTCCCAGTAACTCCTGGTTAATTGTCATGTCACCCTGACCTCCACGGTTCCCAGTACCTGCTGGTTAGTTGTCATGTCACCCTGACCTCCACGATTCCCAGTAATTCCTGGTTAGTTGTCATGTCACCCTGACCTCCACGATTCCCAGTACCTGCTGGTTAATTGTCATGTCACCCTGACCTCCACGATTCACAGTAATTCCTGCTTAGTTGTCATGTCACCCTGACCTCCACGATTCCCAGTAATTCCTGGTTAATTGTCATGTCACCTCGACCTCCACAATTCCCAGTAATTCCTGGTTAGTTCTCATGTCACCCTGACCTCCACAATTCCCAGTAATTCCTGGTTAGTTCTCATGTCACCCTGACCTCCACGATTCACAGTAATTCCTGGTTAGTTCTCATGTCACCCTGACCTCCACGATTCACAGTAATTCCTGGTTAATTATCAAGGGTCAAATCTGCCACTGTATTTTCATTACACATGTAAGTATTATACCTCTGTAACAAGGGGTGGACACATGAATATCGGCAGTGCTGCATTTCTGATAAGGACATACAGCTCTCATGCTTATGCATCTCATGCATCCGCATTTCTGACAAGAAACTTCTTCAGTAGAGGATCTGTCTCCGCGATTTGAGATTTCACCGCGAGTCCAAAAACCACCGCGATCTCCGTTTCCATCATGGTTAGACACACACACACACACACACACACACACACACACACACACACACACACACACATTCAGTGGTCACAAGGAAAGCAAAGACAGTGGAGAATGTGTGGACTGTGTGCAGCGGATCAAAGAGCTGACCAAGCCCCGCCTTCATCGTCACCAGGTCCGGTCCACAGAGGACCTCTCCAAGATCGTCCTCCTCGACACACACTCTCAATTCCTCAAGGGAGACAACGGCACTGTCGGCATGGATTCCCTGCCCCTTGGCTGTGAGGGGGTGAAGGGAGAGGAGGAGAACCACTTTGTGTAACACTGTCAGCACGGAATGCATCCCCTCTCCCCGCCTCGCCCCCCCCCCTCCCCCGCCCCCCCACCTACCCATCCCTCTCCCTCTCCCTGCCCCTTGGCTGTGAGGAGGTGAAGGGGGAGGAGGAGAACCACTTTGTGTAACACTGTCAGCACGGAATGCATCCCCTCTCCCCGCCTCGCCCCCCCCCCCTCCCCCGCCCCCCCCCCCCCCCCCCCCCACCTACCCATCCCTCTCCCTGCCCCTTGGCTGTGAGGAGGTGAAGGGGGAGGAGGAGAACCACTTTGTGTAACACTGTCAGCACGGAATACCCCCTCCCCCTCCCTTTTCCCCCTCTCCTTCCCAATTGGCTGTGAGGGGGTGAAGGAGGAGGAGGACCAGTGTCTCAGTCATATGAACAACTTTATGTCCAACATCTTGGTCATATTAACGACTTCAAGCACAGTATTTTGGTCATGATAATTGACAATTTTATGCACAATATTAGGGTCCTATTACAATTTTATGGCCAATATCTGTATTTGTATTTTTGTAATTGTATTTCTTTTTATCACAACAGATTTCTCTATGTGAAATTTGGGTTGTTTTCCCCAGGGAGAGCGCGTCGCTACACTACAGCGCCACCCATTAAAAAAAATTATTTGTTTTTCCTATCAAAGTGGATTTTTCTACAGATTTTTGCCAAGAACAACCCTTTTGTTGCCGTGGATTCTTTTATGTGCGCTAAGTGCACACTGCATACAGGACCTCGGTTTATCGTCCAATCTGAATGACTAGCGTGCAGACCACCACTCAAGGTCTAGTGGAGGGAGAGAAAATATCGGCAGCTGAGCCAGGATTCGAACCATCGCGCTCAGATTCTCTCGCTTCCTAGGCGGACGCATTACCCCTAGGCCATCACTCTTGGTAATATTGTCAAATTTATGCCCAATATCTGGATCATAATAAGAACGTTATGCTCAATAAAAGGGTAGCATTGCAAATTAATGCCCAATGTCTAGGTCATAATAAGAACTTTATATTAACAACTTAATGCTCATTATTGGGTCATATTTACAACTTTATGCCCAATATCTAGATTGTAATAACTTTATGTTCAATATATGGGTCATACAAACAATTTGTGGCCCAAAATATGAGTCATATCAACAGTCTGTACCTTAATGTCTGGGTCATGATTACAACTATGTGTCCAGTGTCTTGTCATGTTGATAACTAATAGCTTCGTATCCAATATCTGGTAATATTAACAGCTTTGCATCCATTACGTGGTTGTATCAATAACTAATAGCATTTTGCCAAATATCCGGTAATATTTACAGCTTTGTGTCCATTACCTGGTAATACTGACAGCTTTGTGTCCACTACCTGGTTGTATCAACAATTAACAGCTTTGTGTCCAATACCTGGTAACACAAACAGCTTTGTGTCCATTACCTGGTTGTATCAACAATTAACAGCTTTGTGTCCATTACCTGGTAACACAAACAGCTTTGTGTCCATTACCTGGTTGTATCAACAATTAACAGCTTTGTGTCCATTACCTGGTAACACAAATAGCGTTGTGTCCATTACCTGGTTGTATCAACAATTAACAGCTTTGTGTCCATTATCTGGTAACACAAACAGCTTTGTGTCCATTACCTGGTTGTATCAACAATTAACAGCTTTGTGTCCATTACCTGGTAACACAAACAGCTTTGTGTCCATTACCTGGTTGTATCAACAATTAACAGCTTTGTGTCCAATACCTGGTAACACAAACAGCTTTGTGTCCATTACCTGGTTGTATCAACAATTAACAGCTTTGTGTCCAATACCTGGTTGTATCAACAATTAACAGCTTTGTGTCCAATACCTGGTAACACAAACAGCTTTGTGCCCATTACCTGGTTGTATCAACAATTAACAGCTTTGTGTCCAATACCTGGTAACACAAACAGCTTTGTGCCCATTACCTGGTTGTATCAACAATTAACAGCTTTGTGTCCAATACCTGGTAACACAAACAGCTTTGTGCCCATTACCTGGTTGTATCAACAATTAACAGCTTTGTGTCCAATACCTGGTAACACAAACAGCTTTGTGTCCATTACCTAGTTGTATCAATAATTAACAGCTTTGTGTCCAATACCTGGTAATACTGACAGCTTTGTGTCCATTACCTGGTAATACTGACAGCTTTGTGTCAATTACCTGGTTGTATCAACAATTAACAGCTTTGTGTCCAATACCTGGTAACACAAACAGCTTTGTGTCTATTACCTGGTAATACTGACAGCTTTGTGTCCATTACCTGGTAATACTGACAGCTTTGTGTCCATTACCTGGTTGTATCAACAATTAACAGCTTTGTGTCCAATACCTGGTAACACAAACAGCTTTGTGTCCATTACCTGGTTGTATCAACAATTAACAGCTTTGTGTCCAATACCTGGTAACACAAACAGCTTTGTGTCCATTACCTGGTTGTATCAATAATTAACAGCTTTGTGTCCAATACCTGGTAACACAAACAGCTTTGTGTCCATTACCTGGTTGTATCAATAATTAACAGCTTTGTGTCCAATACCTGGTAATACTGACAGCTGAGTGCCCATTAAATGGTAATACTGACAGCTGTGTGGTCATTACCTGGTAATACTGACAGCTGTGTGCCCATTACCGAGTAATACTGACAGCTTTGTGCCATTTACCTGGTAATACTGACAGCTATGTGCCCATTACATGGTAATACTGACAGCTTTGTGCCCATTACACGGTAATACTGACAGCTGTGTGCAAATTCCTTGGTAATACTGACAGCTGTGTGCCCATTACCGGGTAATACTGACAGCTATGTGTCCATCACCTGGTAATACTGACAGCTTTGTGCCCATTACATGGTAATACTGACAGCTGTGTGCCCATTACCGGGTAATACTGACAGCTGTGTGCCCATTACCGGGTAATACTGACAGCTGTGTGCCCATTACCTGGTAATACTGACAGCTGTGTCCCCATTACCGGGTAATACTGACAGCTGTGTGCCCATTACCGGGTAATACTGACAGCTGTGTCCCCATTACCGGGTAATACTGACAGCTGTGTGCCCATTACCGGGTAATACTGACAGCTGTGTCCCCATTACCGGGTAATACTGACAGCTGTGTGCCCATTACCTGGTAATACTGACAGCTGTGTCCCCATTACCGGGTAATACTGACAGCTGTGTGCCCATTACCGGGTAATACTGACAGCTGTGTCCCCATTACCGGGTAATACTGACAGCTGTGTCCCCATTACCGGGTAATACTGACAGCTGTGTGCCCATTACCGGGTAATACTGACAGCTGTGTCCCCATTACCGGGTAATACTGACAGCTGTGTGCCCATTACCTGGTAATACTGACAGCTGTGTCCCCATTACCGGGTAATACTGACAGCTGTGTGCCCATTACCGGGTAATACTGACAGCTGTGTCCCCATTACCGGGTAATACTGACAGCTGTGTCCCCATTACCGGGTAATACTGACAGCTGTGTGCCCATTACCGGGTAATACTGACAGCTGTGTCCCCATTACCGGGTAATACTGACAGCTGTGTGCCCATTACCGGGTAATACTGACCGCTGTGTGGTCATCCCCTCCTTTCCCCTTTCTCTGTTCTCGTCAGTGTTGTCCTCATCACGTGATCACTGTGCACAGTAATGTCGACAAGGGGCTTTCCCTCCCTCTCAGTGTTGTCGCCACGAACACACTCTGTTGTAAATGCTTTACTCATTTTTTCTACTTGAATTTTGTATTTTTGAAGCAAATTTACGCCAGGAATGAGTTACTTGAAACAAAATATGCACATGTCTTTAAAGGCTTGAAATTATGTCATGTTGTGGCATGTCCTTAGCCACACTTTCTAGTCTGATGTGCACAGGTAGTGAGTACATAGGATGTTTTGTTGGGAGTGAGGATGTTAGGTCAGTGTGTGGGTGGTGGGTATGGAGGTTGTTAGGTCAGTGTGTGGGTGGTGGGTATGGAGGTTGTTAGATCAGAGTGTGGGTGGTGGGTATGGAGGATGTTAGGTCCGTGTGTGTAGGTGGTGGGTATGGAGATTGTTAGGTCAGTGTGTGGGTGGTGGGTATGGAGGATGTTAGGTCAGTGTGTGGGTGGTGGGTATGGAGGATGTTAGGTCAGTGTGTGGGTGGTGGGTATGGAGGATGTTGGGTCAGTGTGTGGGTGGTGGGTATGGAGGATGTTGGGTCAGTGTGTGGGTGGTGGGTATGGAGGCTGTTGGGTCAGTGTGTGGGTGGTGGGTATGGAGGATGTTAGGTCAGAGTGTGGGTGGTGGGTATGGAGGATGTTGGGTCAGTGTGTGGGTGGTGGGTATGGAGGTTGTTAGATCAGAGTGTGGGTGGTGGGTATGGAGGATGTTGGGTCAGTGTGTGGGTGGTGGGTATGGAGGATGTTGGGTCAGTGTGTGGGTGGTGGGTATGGAGGCTGTTGGGTCAGTGTGTGGGTGGTGGGTATGGAGGATGTTGGAATGTAGCGCACCACTGAATCTGACTTGATTTTGATTTTGTTGTTGTTTTTCCAGTTCGTTATTTGACAGAGGAATCTATCCTGAAATCTGGACCGAATCTCTTTTTCTACCACTGTATGACAGGGGCGATGTGAACAATCCGAATAATTATAGCGAAAATTATGGGTCTTTCTTGGGTTGCAGTTTCCTGCGATAGTGTTCATATATTTGCATTGAAAAAGTTTATTGGAGTTTACCAATAAAGCGCCCAACGATTTGATTTACTGTGAGACAAAAGGTATCCGGTCCATGTCGATTCCACTGTGAGATGTATTCGCAATTGGTTGAAACTAACACAAATGGGAGACTCAAGGTTGTCGAGAAAAAGCGTAAGCATGCTATATGATTTAGACTCTCGGTTCAATTTTGAGTTGAATTTCGTGAACTGGGGTTTTGGTTGCAGCAAGTGGATCGCCGACATAAATGATTCATTAGCACACTCCGAACAGCACCGACTGATCGTAGATGGTGAGAATGGCCGTTATCTTGTTTGTGATAGCGATCAGTTTGAGATTTACAAACAGCTCATTTCTGTGCATTTTATTCCTACTTTTTAAAAATATTAATGAAAATAGATAAGCATTTAAAGTATGTGACAGTCAGGTTCAGATTAGGGATTTACGACATATTTCTTCATCATTATCGTCATCAAAAGTTCAATGTCTCTGATCTTATTTGTCCCTTATGCAGACGTAATGAAGAAACTGAGCTTTATTTTGTGTTGTGTTGCTGTGCATTCAATGACCCGGGCCGTTAGTTAATTCCAAAAAAAATGTTATAGGCACCCAACTTTTTTTTCGACTTGTCATGCTTATGTCATGAAGTATCGGCACTATCATAGTTTGCTATTTACTTATATAAAGTATTTAAATTTCACGGTGTCTTATGTAGTTGACTATCATTAGTTGTGTACTGTACAATTTCCGTTTATGATTAGCTGTTTTACTATTGCCATTTGTAAAATTTTGTTTTGGGATGCTTGGTCACTGTACAATCTTTATGAGGGGCCATGTTCTTTACTGGATAAATTATCTGTATCCGTATCTCTCGCTCTCTGTCTGTCTCTGTCTCTCTCTCTGTCTCTGTCTCTGTCTCTCTGTCTGTCTGTCTTTCACTGCCTTCGTCTGTCTGTCCGTCTGTCAGTCTAACTCTCTCTCCCTCCACCCCCCGCACCCCTTCCCTTTGACACTGACCCTGTATCCACCTATGACCATGTCGTGTTGTGAACTGCTGTAGTATCCATGATTTATAATGTTCATAATTATTCTTTTGATACAGTTATGTTATTTTTTTTATTATTCCTTGTTATTCTTTCATATTTCTCTATGCAGTTATGTGATTAAAAACACATTCTTGTTGGTTTTCCCAGATCTTCTTTCATATTTCTCAGCACAGTGCTTTTCTTTCTTGTTATTAACTCACTTGTGTAAACGGTTGTCTGTGTGTGTGTGTGTGTGTGCCTGTGTGTGTGTCTGTGTGTCCGTGGTAAACTTTAACATTGACATTTTCTCTGCAAATACTTTGTCAGTTGACACCAAATTAGGCATAAAAATAGGAAGAATTCAGTTCTTTCCAGTCATCTTGTTTAAAACAATATTGCACCTCTGGGATGGGCACAAAAAACAAAAACAAAAAAGCCTAATTATATGCAAACTGCATTTACTGTTATATGTATATTTTTTGTATTCTCTAAACTTGGCACTTTGATCTGATATTCTGACCCAACAACAAGAGCAGTCATTATTATCATTTTTTGTTCAAACAGGAACTTCTTTTGCTAAGCATGGAAGTTTTATTTATTTTGCAAACGTTTTGGTGCAGATACTAAAAAAAGGGAAATTACTCTGTAATTAATGCTAGGGGACTTAATTTACTTTAAACTGATCTTTCTCATCTTAAACATTACATTTTGAAATTATACTCAATACATAAAAAGCTTGTGAGTTTTACTCTCAGTGTACAGGACTTTCACTATGTTCATTCGCCCAAGTGGTCTTTTTCGGAAAATACTAAAATCAGTACGACGAGTGGACTTTACAGATCTGTTGGCTGAGCCTTGAAGGTCATGGGCAAAAATCACTTGCGTGCACATATTTATACACATTCAAAGCGCATGCTCATATTCTTCGCGAACGCGAACGACGCCATTTTGTTTCAAGTTGTTGACCTGCCCGTTCAATCCTATATTCAATGGACAATACACGATAACATGTGATGGAAAGTTGGAGAAGGAGACTGTTAAATATTTATTCAGAGAAAGATTTGTGAACGCCTCATCACGTACTGGATTATGGCCCAAACTGCCATAAAAATATCCACAGAATCAGTCGGAATTCACAGTTAAAAATTGTAAACCATGCGAGTTAATACCCTTGAACTGATCACGATGAAACGAAAAAATTTCCAGTCTTGACTTTTCTCAAAATGAAGTCCTTTTCACTTCTTACGACGTTTAGAAGTACTTGTACTTGGCTCTACATGTCATTAGTTTAACAAAATACGAAATTTTCATTCAACTTTAAAACTATAAAACTAGAATGAACATAAAAGAGAAATTGAATCGACCGTGTTGTACTACATTCCCGGCGGTTGTAACTAAACTTGTACATCTATCTAGATCTAGTGAAAACGGCTAAATGTTGCAGTGTGATTGCGGCTATAGCCATTAAAAAGAATTTTTTTATTGCCCTTAAAGATTTTTTGAATGCTCAAGATATACCAGAATAATATGATTTAAACAGCGTTCTCACTGCGAATACCGCAATTGATTTATCGCCCTTTAAAAAAGTATGTTCAAATGTTAAATTTTAGAACGTCAGTTAAGGAGCCACGATAGTGTGATGGATAAGGCAGTTTCTTCTCACCCGAACACGCGGGATTCGAATCTGGTTAGGACTTCTTTTTTTTTTCTTTTTTCTTTTTAACGCGAACCTTTATTTTAACAAAATTAATACAGAACACATTTTAACGATAAGATTTTTTTAAAGTGTATCACAAGTGAGTCCTGAAGGTCTTGCCTCTTGTTTTGTGATCTTCTTTCATATTTCTCTAGACAGTCATGTGTTGTTGGTGTTTGTTTTTCTACTTATTTCTGATTTTCGTTCATTTTTCTCTACACAGTCATATGTTGTAATTTTTGAATGGTTTGCTTACTCTGTTATTTTCAGAAAATAAATTTCAGTCAATCATTCATTCCCTCTCGTTCTGTTGACGAGTTCTGTACCTGTATCTATCTGTCTGTCTGTCTGTCCCTCTGTTTATCCAGATAACAGGTTTTTCAAAACGTTTTTAAAATGTTTACATCTATAGATGTTTTATAAATGTCTAATATTCCCTAAAAAAAAAACGTTTATAAAACAACTTTAGGCTACGTCTTATACTTTACCTACATATAATGCCAAAAGCAAAGTTGATATAGCTAAAATAGCATTTTTGCTTGCAAAGTGTGCCTACGCTTTAAGGAAACATGTAGCATGGACAATCTGTAGGTTAAAAGAAGACCACATATGAAGCACAATGTTGTGGTTCCCTCTTCCACACACATTAAAAGTCTTCACAACACCATTAGTCATTTCCATATTTATTTATTTATTTAATAATAATAATAATACATAGTTTTTCTATGGCGCAATATCCAGCACCAATGCTGCTCAAAGCGCCTTACATCATAGTTGACTATAAACATGCCTCAAAAAAAACATATCAACCGCTATGTGACAATGGAAAACATCCAGTGTGTTCATATGAATGCAAAAGCGCACTAAAGATTATAAAAGCTATGAAGTAAATACGGCTTAGATTTTTTTTTTAAATGCATTTCATAGAAAACACACACACAGACATATATATATATATGTATGTATATATATATATATATATGTCCCTCCCTAACAGACACACATACACAATTACATTAAATATCAACTGCACTAAAAACAGAATTGCATAAGCATTAATATATTTCTTATTTTCTAACATAGAATTCTGTTCGGACATACTAACATGCCTACACACTTACAGACGCGTACCAGAGCACTGTAACCACATAAACACATGCACGTACGCACGCACACACACACACACACACACACACGCCCATTAAAAATAACCAGATAGAAAAAAACTGACATCACATCTAAGACCGTAGAAAAAAAATGACATCACATCTAAGACCGAAACTACATAAAATACACAATGCGTTAAAACAGGACGACAAAAATACTAGCACAAAGATACTTGCCAACAAGCATACCTTGGTTTAACCATTCCGCCCAGAACAAAAATGCTTACGGAAAAGGTAAGTTTTCAGATCTGACTTAAAGGAATGTATCAGAGGAATTTCTTAGAGATGAAGAGTTCCACAATTGGTGAATCTGAGCTCTGAAAGACCTATTTCCAGCGCATTTCAGATTAGTCCTTGGAACTTTAAGCAGCTTTTCAGAACTGGATCTTAATGTTCTGTGCTGTTATATGTTTCCAATTCAGAGGAGAGTTACAATGGAAGAGACTTGTCAAAATGTTTGAAGGCGAGTGTTGCTAACGTATAGTCAATGCGGGACTCAATTGAAAGCCAGTGTAACCGGTTCAGCAGAGGTTATCAGATTTCTTTTTGGCGAGAACCAGTCGTGCAACATTGTTCTGAATTTTCAGTAGTCTGTTGATGTAGGAAGATGGTACACCCGCAAGAGTGGAATTGCAGTAATCCTGTCTGGACAGGACAAAAGAGGAAACCAAATGAGCCATATTTTTCTCTGTTGTGTAGGGTCTGACTGAGGCTAGCCTTCAGAGATGAAAATTACATGAGCGACACAAGAATGAAATTTGGTCGTTTATTGTCAAGGTTTGATCGAGATATATACTCAGGTATTTGGCTGATATTTGAAATGCTTCTGAAGCAGGGCCAAACGTAACTGGGTCCTTTTCTGTTGCCTTAAGACGAGTTAGGTCTCCTACGGCTAAGAGTTCGGTTTTCTCTTCATTGAGCTTTAGCTTGTTTTTGTCCATCCATGTTTTTACATCAGCTACACAAGCTTCCAGTTCAGTAATAATTGTGGAGCAGCTTTTTGTAATTCCGTGTCATCTGCATATTTATGGTAACCAAATGAGTGCCTTTTGAAGATGACAGACAAAGGTTGAGTTGTTCAAAGTGAACAAGATAGGCCCTAAGACTGATCCCTGAGGGACACCAAACACAAGAGGAATGACTTTAGAGGTGATATGTTTTACCTTAACCTTTAGTTGACGATTTGAAAGATATGAAGAAAACCATTTTAAAGCAGTGTGTGTGGTTCGTCCGTCGGGATCGACGAGGACCATCTAGTCATCCTGGGGGTGGGTGGGTTGGGTTCTGTGGGTGCGCAGATGACTGGTCAGGCCAATCCGCGCCCGGAAGGTTCTGACGCAGTGTGGACAGGGGATGGTGGCGGCTGTCGGGGACTTGCTGGCACTGCTTTTCCTGGCCTGTCTGCGTTGCTCTGCTGCAGCGATTCTGTTGGCCTCACAGGATTTGGCGCCTTTGTGGACAGCTGAACGCCACTTTGGTCTGTCCATTGCATTCAGCTCCCATGTGTCGTGGCTGATGTTGAAGGCCTTCAGAGAAGCTTTCAGAGTGTCTTTGAAGCGCTTCATTTGGCCTCCATGGGAGCGCTTGCCATGTTGGAGTTCGCCATACAGCAGTTTCTTGGGGAGCCAGTGGTCTGGCATGCGAACTACATGGCCTGCATCAAGATGGTGTAGATGCTGGGCAAGTTTGCACGAGTGAGCACCTCTGTGTCAGGGATCTTCTCTTGCCACTTTATGCCGAGAAGTTTTCTGAGGCTGGTGGTGTGGAAGTGGTTCAGCTTTTTGGCGTGGCATTTGTAGACCGTCCATGATTCACATCCATAGAGCAGTGTGGTGAGAACTATGGCCTTGTATACTTTGAGCTTCATCTCCATGGTGATGCCTCTCCTGTTCCAAACGTTCTTACGGAGTCTGCCGAAGGCAGCGCTGGCTTTGGCGAGTCTAGCATTCACCTCGTCGTCGATGACAACTGTGCGAGAGAGTGTACTGCCCAGGTATGTGAACATATACACCGCGTTCAGTTGTTGCCCGTTGATGAAGATGTTTGGTTCAACGTAAGGCTTTCCTGGAGCTGGCTGGTGCATGACCTCAATCTTCTTTGTGCTGATTGTGAGGCCAAAGTTGTCACAGGCAGCAGAGAACTTGTCGACACTGTGTTGCATGTCAGCTTCGGAGGCAGCATTGAGAGCGCAGTCATCAGCAAACAGGAAGTCGTTGACAGTGTCTGTCCTCACCTTGGTTTTTGCTTGAAGCCTCCTGAGGTTAAAGAGTGAGCCATCTGTGCGGTACCTGATGCCAATGCCTATGTCAGCGTCTCTTAAGGCATCTGTCAGCATGGCTGAAAACATGAGACTGAACAGGGTGGGGGCAAGAACACACCCTTGCTTGACTCCGTTGGAGACAGGGAATGGTTCTGAAGTCTCTCCGTTGTCTTGGACTCGGGCCAGCATCCCATCGTGTAGTTGCTGTATGATGGTGATGAACTTTCTGGGACACCCGTACTTCGCCATGATTCTCCAAAGGCCATCTCTGCCAACAGTATCGAAGGCCTTGGTCAGATCGACATACGTGGAGTAAAGGTCGGCGTTCTGTTCCAGACACTTCTCCTGGAGCTGCCTGGCAGCAAACACCATGTCGATAGTCCCGCGTTCTTTCCGGAAGCCACACTGGCTCTCTGGTAGGAAACCTTGCTCAAGGTGCGCTATGAGACGGTTGAGCAGCACTCTGGCCAGACTCTTGCCTGCGACGGACAGCAGGGATATTCCACGATGGTTGTCACAGGCCTGACGATTACCTTGCGCTTGTACAGGTGTATGATGGAAGCATCTTTGAAGTCCTGTGGAACTGCCTCATGCTGCCAGATGAGCTGGAACAGCTGATGAAGCTTCTCAGTCAGCGCCATACCACCTTCTTTGTAGACCTCAGCTGGAATGGAGTCTGAGCCAGGGGCTTTGCCATTGGATAGCAGACGGATAGCTTTCTGGGTCTCCTCCAAAGTTGGAATGGCATCCAACGACTCACTGACTGGCACCTTGGGGAGTCGGTCGATGGCTTCATCATTGATGGTGGAGGGGTGGTTCAGTACGCTGTCAAAGTGTTCAGCCCATCTCTCAAGGATCCCGTCCTTGTCAGTGATCAGGGTAGAACCATCAGCACTGAGGAGTGGAGCAGATCCAGAGGTCGTGGGACCGTAGACTTCTTTCAGGCCGTTATAGAAGTTCTTCATGTCGTTCCTGTCTGCAAAGCCCTGGATCTCATCAGCTTTGTTGCTCAACCAGGAATCCTGCATCTGCCGCAGCTTCAGCTGGATGGTGCTGCGTGCGCTCTTCAGTATGTCTTTCTTTGACTGTGACTTGGGATCTTCAATGTGGGCTCTGTAGGCTTGTCGTTTGTCTTCTAGCAGCTGCTAGATCTCAGTGCAGTTCTCATCAAACCAGTCTTTGTGCTTCCTGACAGAAGGCCCCAGGCACTCCATGGCAGAGTTGTACACCGTCTCATGCAGTGCACCCCATGCTGCCTCCACATTCTGGTTGTCCAGCACAGTGGACTCAAGGCGTTCCTCCAGGGTGTCAGCAAAGCTCTGCTTGATGTTGCATAGCTCCAGCTTGTTGACATTCAGGCGTTTGAGTGCTTTCATGACCTGAGGCCGTCTCTTGGACTGGGTGAGGAGGCTGAGCTTGGAGACGATAAGGCGGTGGTCTGTCCAGCACTCGGCGCCGCACATGGCCCTCGTGACTCGTACGTCCTGCCTGTCCCTCTTCCTGACGATGACAAAGTCGATGAGATGCCAATGCCCAGAGCGAGGATGCATCCATGACGTCCTGTTACGGGTAGGGAGGCAGAAGATGGTGTTTGTGATAAGAAGGTCGCGCTCGGCACATGTCTGGAGAAGTAGTTGGCCATTGCTGTTACAGTTACCAACCCCATGCTTCCCAATCACGCCTTCCCAGGAGGTGCTGTCACAACCAACTCTCGCGTTAAAGTCACCAAGAATGATGAGCTTGTCTGCGTTGGGAACAGTGGTGATGACAGCGTTCAGGTCCTCGTAGAACTTGTCCTTGATTTCATCCGGGTTGGTCATGGTGGGTGCGTAGGCGCTGACAATGGTGGTAAACTTCTTCCCGTTGGATATAGGGAGTTTCATCGTCATCAGGCGATCGTTCACTCCTTTCGGGGGGCCAGCCAGCTTGCCAACGAGGGTTGTCTTCACTGCAAAGCCAACTCCAGCCTCACGTCTCTCTTCAGGTCCGCGACCACTCCAAAAGAAGGTGTAGCCTGCGCCTCGCTCACAGAGTTCGCCTTCTTCTGCCAGTCCGGTCTCACTGAAGGCAGCAATGTCGATGTTGTACCTGGTTAATTCACTCGCAATGAGTGCTGTGCGTCTCTGTGGTCTGGCTGAGTCGCCTCTGTCCAGAAGCGTACGCACGTTCCATGTGGCAATGGTCAATGGGGTGCTTCTTGTTTTCTTCTTTCTCTCCTTTGTGTGTCGACCGCATGAGTAGGGTCCCCGTCAGCCGCGGTATGCTGACTAGGGTGGTGTGGAGCAGGCAATGTTTATGGCACCTTTTCTAGCCCCTTCCTCATGCCATGGAGGTGAGCAGTGCTGTCCTGAAGAGGGCTGCTCAGTCGCTCAGGGGGCTGCCGATCTCCACCGCTGCTCCAGTCGGTGAAAAACGACCCTATGGCCTGAGCCGCCTGTGTGCAGGTCCGCGGCTACGACTGCCAGTGTACCCACACCTGTCGCTTCGAAAATCGGAAATCCTCAGAAAAGTCAAAGAATATCAAAAAGAACAGGTACAAGCCCATCACACCATCGATCGCCTCAAAGAAATAAAAGCAGAAAGAGGGAGCGGCCGTAAGTCTAACATGAAATGTAGAGCACGATGCTTTGAAAATCAAACAAATATCGGCATCATTTCCAAACCAACATTGCGCAAATTTCTTCAAAACGGAACAGAGTCTATGTGGGCTTTTCCAAATACAATAGACTGAGCAACACACTAGACGCCACGTTCTTGGCATCAGAGATCTTTTCCCATCCCTTTGCGGCCAATCAGTGGCAGCCTCTGTGCGTGTGTGTTTGTGTGTATGTGTGGGTCTGTATTTTTGAGTGCGTTTGTGCATGCGCGAGGGTGTAAGTGTACACAAGTGTCAGGAGAGTTCTGTACACGTGCGTGCGTATGTGTGTGTGTGTGAGGGGGAGGCGGGGGGAGGGGGTGTAGAGGATGAGGTATGTGAGTGTATGCATGCCTACACTGTGGGAGCAACAGGATATTGGAACGTGCGGGTGTGTATATATATATATCTTTGTTTGGGGGTGGGGGATATGGGCGTATGTGTGTGCGCTTGTACAAGTAAGTGTTCATCTGCGTGCGTGTGTGTGTGTGTGTGTGTGCCGTGGAAGCTGCGATACGTAGCCTAGAAATGAGTGTGTGGAGGAGGGGGGGTAGAGGAGGTGCAGGATAATGTGTGTGGTGTGTTGGGGCTCATGTACGTTTATGTGTATTTGACTGTTCTTTCATATCTGTGAAACTGCATGTTTGGTGCATATCTGTTATGTATGTGTGGGTGTATGTGTGAATGTGTGTCTTCATGTTTTACATTTATTTGCTTATTTATCATCATTGTTGTCTTTTTTTGTCTTTTTTTTATTATTATCATTATTACTACTACCTTTTTTTATATATATTATAATTATTATAGACAAGCCCTAACTCACCGAGGGTTTGAGACCCGTCGGCTACCCGGGGGTTGGGCACTGCCGCATGCTAGCAGCTTCTAGGACCCATAGGTGAGAGCTGGGTGCCGGTGGAGACCAACAGAGGACGAACCACTCCCGGAAGAGTGTGACAAGCCCCCCCCCCCCTCCCCCTCTAGAGGTACTACCCCTCCCGTGCACCCCCTAACCCCCTTAAAGCAGTAGATTTAATGCCAAAGGTAGTGCTAAGACGACTGATAAGAATTTGGTGGTCAATTGTATCAAATGCCGCTGACAGATCGAAAAATGCCACTACAGACGTAAGTCTTTTGTCTGTGTTTGAGAGGAGACTATCTGTGACCGATGTGCTATGGCTTTTCCGATAAACTGACTGACAAGTTTCCAGCAGCCGTTTTCATCAAGATGTTCCTGGAGCTTATGTAACACAACTCCTTCAATGATTTTAGAAATGAAAGAAAGATTAGAGACAGGTCTATAGTTCTTTAGCTGATTTGTGTCCAAATTGTGCTTTTTCAAAAGAAGGGTGAAAATGGCCAATTTAAGACAATCATCAACAATGCCTGACTCTAGAGAATGATTAATAATTCTGGTGATCAAGGGAAGGAGGTCATCAAGAAATCTGTCCTCTGGTGGGCTAGCATCCAGTTCTTGTTGGATGTTTACAATTTTGTCATTAAAATAATTACTATAAGCATCTGGGGGATCCTGAGGAGGAATGTTTTTTGGCAGCAACAGTTCTCTACTTTTGCCAATGAGCTGGTTTGATACAGCACAGAGCTGTTTGGACGTGGAACAATGACTGATGGAGGCGCTGAAATGTTGACGCTTTGCAGCTGTCTGCATGTCATTCAGTTTTTTACGCTCCTTAAATAAATCTGTCTGGAGGCAGTCAGTTTGTTGGAGCGCCAGACGTGCTCGGCGTGTCGTTCTCGACGCTTGGCGTCCCTCAGTTCACCAGTCATCCAGGGAGCAGAGGGACGGTCAGTAACAAGGCGAGTGGAGAGAGGGGCATGCTTATCCAGTATCTGACGGAGGCCGGTGTTGTATGTTGTCAGAGGAGATTGAGTCAATTCTAGGATTTGATGTCAGTCTGGATTACCTCAAGGTTAATCATCTTTGTGTTCCGTGATGTAACAAAATGTTTTAGTCGCTTCAGTCTCCTAAAAGGGATGTCATAAAGAATTGCCATGTGATCAGCAATAGCCAAGTCTATGACCTTAAACTGGGGGTTGTGAATGTTCTCTCGAACCACAAGCCAGTCGAGAGTGTGACCATGTTTATGGGTTGGTTCACATATTAGCTGTTTTAACCCTTGGTCGTGAAGTAGAGCACGCAACCGTAGTATATCTGAACTGCTGGTCTGTTCATGATGAAGGTTAAAATCGCCAGTTAAAACTGTTTCCTGCTTCTAGGTGTATTTATTCAGGTCAGGTCATTAGATCTGCTACTGGTAACCTGTAATCCAGTACAACCTGTTCAGGGTCGGGTTGCTGGCGACTAAACCGGCACTCCCATCGCTCCCTTCCGGGACTGGTGAGGCGGGTGGCTAACCCTTATGGAGATCCATAAAAGGGCGTTGGCTCAGGAGAGCCACCAACGGCCATCTAGCTCCACTGTGCTGTGTGCATGCCACACGCAGTTGGCCCCCGGGGTGTGTCTACCCATGCATGCGAAGTCTGGATCCGGCAGAATCTGCGGAAGAAACCTGTCGGTTCAACGGAGAGGAAGGCGGTTACAGCAACGCACTGTGGAGTGCAGAGAGCAAGATGAGACACCGAAAGGATATCTTGGTCATCCACTGCATCCGCGCTCATCCTCCAGTCGTCTCGACTTAGTCTTGCCACTGGAAATTGGTGGACCCGGACGAGAGAGTGAGGTCGACGTTGCGCAACTCCTCTTCACTTTAAACAAACTCATCGCGGAAGTCATCAGTCATCCAAAATGACCTTTCATCCTTCATCATTTCATCACCCCCAAGTCCTGTGGCGACAGGCGAGCGACGAAACGACAGGTGTGGGTACACTGGCAGTCACAGCCGCAGACCTGCACGCAGGCGGCTCAGGCCATAGGGTCGTTCTTCGTCGACAGGAGCAGCGATGGAGCTCGGCAGCCGTCTGAGCGTCTGAGCAGCCCTCTTTAGGAATGCACTGCTCACCTCCCTGGCATGAGGAAGGGGCTAGAAAAGGTGCCCTAAAAATTGCCTGCTCCATATCACCCTGGCCAGCAAACCGCGGCTGGCGGGGACCCTACATCAGCGGTCGAAACAACAAGAAAGAAAAGAAAAAAAAAGGATCGTTCCTCTCACCATTGGTGCTTGGAACATAAGGACTCTCCTGGACAGAGATAATGCGGACAGACCCCAAAGGAGAACGGCACTAGTTGCATCCGAACTCGCCAGATACAACATTGACATCGCAGCCTTGAGTGAGACTCGGCTTGCAGGCGAAGGCGACCTCTGTGAACAGGGATCTGGTTACATCTTCTTCTGGAGTGGACGAGGAAGCGAAGAGCGACGTGAGGCTGGCGTTGGTTTTGCAGTAAAAACAGCACTTGTCAGCAAGCTAGCTGGAATCCCAAAGGGAGTCAATGATAGGCTTATGACCATGAAACTCCCACTGGCATCTGGCCAGAAGCACCTCACCACTGTCAGTGCCTACGCCCCATGACCAACCCGGATGAAGTGAAGGCGAAGTTCTACGAGGACCTTCACTCTGTCATTGCTGCTATCCCTAAAGCAGACAAGCTCATCATTCTTGGGGACTTCAATGCTAGAGTTGGCTCTGACTACATCTCCTGGGATGGAGTGATTGGAAAGCACGGTGTGGGCCACTGCAACCCAAATGGATTGCTTTTGCTTCAGACCTGTACAGAGCATGAACTGCTGATAACCAACACAGTTTTCTGCCTCCCTACCCGTAACAGGACGTCATGGATGCACCCTCGCTCAAAGCATTGGCATCTCATCGATTATGTCATCGTCAGGAAAAAGGATAGTTTCAGTTTCAGTTTCACTTTCTCAAGGAGGCGTCACTGCGTTCGGACAAATCCATACACGCTACACCACATCTGTTGAGCAGATGCCTGACCAGCAGCATAACCCAACGCGCTTAGTCAGGCCTTGAGTGCATGCTTACATATTTGTGTACCTATGAAAGTGGATTTCATTTTACGTAATTTCGCCAGAGGACAACACTCTCGTTGCCATGGGTTCTTTTTCAGTGCGCCAAGTGCGTGCTGCACACGGGACCTCGGTTTATCGTCTCATCCGAAAGACTAGACGCTCAGTTTGATTTTCCAGTCAAACTTAGGAGAAAGGGCGAGAGCGGGATTCGAACCCACACCCTCACGGACTCTCTGTATTGGCAGCTGAGCGTCTTAACCATTCTGCCATCTTCCTCCCTTGGAGGAAAAAGGATAGGCAAGATGTACGTGTAACAAAGACCATGTGCGGCGCCGAGTGTTGGACAGACCATCGCCTTGTAGTCTCGAAGCTGAATATTCGAATCCAGCCCAAGAGACGCCCCCAAGGCCAGAAGGCTCCAAAACGGCTCAACATCGCTAAGCTGAAAAACATCACCATCAAACAGTCCTTTGTGGAGCTGCTGGAAGATCGTCTGGAATCCGCCTCTCTGGACAACCAGAATGTGGAGTCTGACTGGAAGACCCTGCGTTAGCTGATCTATAGTGCAGCTTCAGAGACCCTGGGACCCATGACCAGAAAGCACAAAGACTGGTTTGATGAAAACTGTGATGAAATCAAGCAGCTTCTGGATGAGAAACGCCGTCTGCATCAAGCCTACCTGAGCAACCCAAAATCCACATCAAAAAAGGATGCGTACGATGCCATCCGCAGGACTGTTCAGCAAAAGTTACGCCAGATGCAGGATAAGTAGCTTCTTCTTCTTCTTGTTCTTCTTCTTCTGCGTTCGTGGGCTGTAACTCCCACGTTCACTCGTATGCACACGAGTGGGCTTTTACGTGTATGACCGTTTTTACCCCGCCATGTAGGCAGCCATACTCCGTTTACGGGGGTAGGATAAGTAGCTGAGTGACAAAGCTGAGATCCAGGGATATGCTGACAGGCACGATATGAAGAGGTTCTATGATGCCTTAAAAGAAGTCTACGGCCCCACATCCTCAGGATCATCCCCCCTCCTCAGTGCAGATGGGAATACCTTGATCACCAAGAAGGAGAAAATTCTCGAACGCTGGGCTGAGCACTTCAACAGTGTCTTAAATCGCCCTTCCTCCATAAATGATGAAGCCATAGACCGTCTCCCACAAATCCCCATCAACGAAGCACTGGACGATCCGCCAACACCTCTTGAGACCCAGAAAGCAATCCGTCTGCTATCCAGTGGCAAAGCACCTGGCTCAGACTCCATACCAGCAGAGGTCTACAAGGATGGAGGCACTGTGCTGACTGAGAAGCTCCATCAGCTGTACTCACTCATGTGGAAAGAAGAGACGATCCCCCAGGAGTTCAAAGATGCATCTATCATTCACTTGTACAAGCGAAAGGGGAACCAGCAAGCCTGTGATAACCATCGGGGCATTTCCTTGCTCTCCATCGCAGGCAGGATACTTGCCAGGATCCTACTAAACCGCCTCACAGCACACCTTGACCAAGGTCATTTGCCTAAGAGCCAATGTGGATTCTGGAAAGAGCGTGGAACCACTGACATGGTGTTTGCTGCAAGGCAGCTGCAAGAGAAATGTCAGGAGCAAAATGCTGATCTGTTCTCCACCTATGTCGACCTCAATAAGGCCTTCGACACCATGAGTAGAGAGGGACTGTGGAAGATCATGGCCAAGTACGGATGCCCTCGGAAATTTATTTCCTTGGTCAGCCAATTCCATGAAGGCATGCAGGCTAGAGTCCAGGACAATGGCGAAACATCTGCTCCTTTTGCTGTCACAAATGGTGTCAAGCAAGGCTGCGTCCTGGCTCCAACACTGTTCAGCCTCATGTTCTCTGCAATGCTTACTGATGCCTTCAGAGATGGCGATGTTGGAATCGGCCTAAAGTACCGAACAGATGGCAAGTTGTTTAACCTCAGAAGGCTTCAAGCAAAAACGAAGGTCATGACAGACATCATCAGAGACTTTTTGTTTGCTGATGATTGTGCCCTCAACGCTGGATCTGAAGCTGACATGCAACTCAGCGTTGACAAGTTTGCCACTGCCAGCAGGAACTTCGGCCTTACCATCAGCACGAGGGAAACTGAAGTTCTCCATCAGCCAGCCCCAGGGAAACCCTACGTTGAGCCCAACATCACAGTCAACGGTCAGAGACTTAGTGCGGTGGAGCGGTTCACATACCTTGGCAGCACACTGTCACGAAATGCGACCATCGACGATGAAGTGAACGTCAGGATTGCAAGAGCAAGCGCAACTTTTGGTAGACTCAATGCAAATGTCTGGAACAGAAGAGGCATTAGTCTTGAGACCAAGCTAAAGGTCTACAGAGCAGTAGTTCTCCCCACACTACTGTATGCCTGTGAAACTTGGACAGTGTACCAACGAAATGCCAAGAAGCTGAACCACTTCCACACAACATGCCTCAGGAAGCTACTGAACATCAAGTGGCAAGACAGGACCCCAGACACAGAGGTGCTCGCAAAAGCCACCCTTCCCAGCATCTTCACCATCCTGATGCAGTCCCAGCTTCACTGGGCTGGACACGTGGCACGCATGCCAGACCATTGGCTGCCCAAAAGGCTCTTCTATGGTGAGCTGCAACAAGGGAAGAGATCACACGGAGGTCAGAAGAATTCAGAGATACTCTGAAAGTCTCTCTGAAAGCGTTTGATATCAACCCTGACTCCTGGGAGGAATCTGCAGTAGACCGTGACAAATGGCGCGCTGCTGTGCACAAAGGCGCCAAGTTGTGCGAGGCCAACAGGACTGCTGCAGCTGTTCAGAAGAGGCAGGCCAGAAAGTCACGGGCAAACAAGCTCCCTGACAATGGTATGCCTGTCTTTGTCTGCCCCAACTGTCAGCGAACATTTCGTGCGCAGATTGGACTATTCAGCCATCTGCGCATTCACAGATAGATTCATGAGCATCCTCCCCACCACCCCACCACCACCCTCCCTCCATCCCCCAGCTGGATGACAACGATGGTCATCATCGACCTCGATGGACACACCACCATCCAGGAGATTAGAAAACTCAGTAATAAAAGTCAGGGTGTTACATTTATTGTGTCGACTAGGTGGGGGGTCTATATATGCATATAATATGGAACACGGAACTACTGCACTCAACCCTTAATGCTACACCTTCAAATGATGTATAATCGAGGGGTTTGAATGTACAAATATCCTGAAAATGGCTTCTCATAATGGTTGCAATTCCGCGTCCCTTCCTAACTTGTCTAGGGAATGATTTCAGTTTGTACCCTTGTGGCGTAAGCTGCGCTTTTTATGATTCGTCTCCCTGCTCATACAAACAGGTCTCAGTCAGTATGGCGATGTCAAAAGCATCGTCAACAATCACATCGTGAATAAAAGCGGCCTTCTATCTGCATGACTAAACGTTCACACACATCAGTTTTAGAGATGACTGGTGAGAGGGTAAATCAGTTGACTGTAGATTCTTCACAGGGGATCATAGGAATAAGATTAAAAGAGTTTACTCTCACCTTATGAATCATGTGTGGTTGGGGATTTGAAATGTTGGTTTTACCTTGAACGACACGTATTATTTTCCTTTTCCGTACTTAACCACCCCCACCCCCACCCCCCACCCCCACCCCCGCCCCCCCAAGATCGTTTTTTACGGGGGAGGTTGTAGCCAATGTTCAAGTCTTTGAGACGTCGTATCACATCATGAGATAAAAGACTGTGTGTGCTGTCCCAGTGTAAGCAAATGGTGGAGTGTACTTGCATGGTGAGGCGCGTGCAGTGTTGATGTTTTGCACTGTACACTGTGTGCGTTGGCTATACTCCAGCAATGGCGGACGTCGATAGGAAACTGAAGCCCAGAGCAAAAATGTCCAAACGAACAGTTTAAAAGCACACGGAACAAGATAAAACCGCCACATTAAAGGTATGTCAATCACCAAGTAGTCTGACAGATTTTAACACGATTTAAAACGCAGGGAATAAAACAATCACTAAAAACTTCAGACTAAAACAACCTGCCTGTCAGGCGACTAGTCCGCACTCAATCGTTGTGTGTATTTGATTTAGGCAGCAAAAAAAGTTATATAAAAAAATGTTAAAAACCGCAGCAAAACAACACAGCTGATGAAGTAGTAGCTATCCATTACACTCCTGAAGGTAAACGAGACAGCACGCGCTCCTATCTTCCATGCCAGGGGAGGAAATTGCTTCGCTCATTGATCTCTTTTAATTGTGTAAGGTGTAAGAATTATTATCTCCCTTGCATCGTCTGCCAGCGACTCGTCTGTTTTATGTTGTGACGTAGTATCTACCCCTGGAACTCCCGTGTTTTTGTGCTGGGCCTGTGTACATTTGTTTGTACTTTCATATCTTTGAGACTGCATATTTGTTACATATCTGTTATGCACGTGTGTGTGTGTGTGTGTGTGTGTGTATGTGTGTGTGTGTGTGTGTGTGTCAGTGTGTCTGTGTGTGTGTGTGTGTGTGTGTGTGTGTGTGTGTCAGTGTGTCTGTGTGTGTGTGTGTGTGTGTGTGTGTGTGTGTGTGTGTGTGCCTGTGTCTGTGTCTGTGCCTGTGTCTGTTTTGCTTTTATGTCTGTGATACTGCATATTTGTTGTATGTCTGTTGTGCATGTGTGTGTGTGTGTGTGTGTCGGTGTGTGTGTCTGTGTGTGTGTGTCGGTGTCTGTGTGTGTGTCGGTGTCTGTGTGTGTGTGAGAGGGAGAGAGAGAGAGAGAGAGAGTCATGGCTGTACAGTACCGTTAAGTCTACAGAGCTTTCCTCGTCTTATCCACCCTTGCTGAGACAAGTTTGTCACTGCAACAATCACAGCATTTGGGGTGCATTGTCTGTCTATCTGCCTCTCTCTCTCTCTCTCTCTCTCTCTCTCTCTCTCTCGCACGCACACACACACACACACACACACACACACACACACACACACACACACACACACGAGGTGAGTTAAAATCATGCACAACCAGGTAAAACACGACAGATCCAAGAACACATGCTGTGTGCATTGTTTTGTCCGAAAGCTAACTGCCCCCCCCCTCTCCCCTCCCATACACACACACACACACATGCACAATTCCAAACTCACCCACCCACCCCCACACAGCCCACCCACTTACCCACACACACGCAGAAACACGCGCGCGCGCACACACACACACACACACACACACACACACTCACACTAATTCACTGGCTGCTATTCAACCAGCTGTGTGCAGTTAGTTCTGAACCTCAGCCTGAAGAGGCTGAACAACAACGAAAACGTGCTGAATTATAACAAGTTTTAAAGATACGAGTAGACTGTTGTTGGTTTTTTTTGTTGTTGGTTTTTTTTTATCTTTATATTTTTTTTGTATTTAATCGTCTGCAATGTTTACTTCATCGTATTGTACAAGGAACGGAGCTCAGGTCCCCATGAGAGTGCAATCATTTTGTGTAATAATCATATAATTTCACACTGAGAGAGAGAGAGAGAGAGAGAGAGAGAGAGAGAGCCTGTTAATCGACAACCACCACCAAAAATCTGTGGACCGTAACAACAACGTTAAAGTTGTCTCCACACTTCGCCAGTCCCGCTGTCACCCCCCCCCCCCCCCCCCCCCCCCCCCCGCCCCCACATACACACACACACACACACGTCTCTCCCTATGGTCCCTCCTCGTTCCCCCACCCTCACCCCTTTTTCCCCTCACTCACCCACCCCCTTGCCCCACTTCTTTCCCGTGCGTGCCTGTCGCACAAGTTGGCCCCACGTCTCACTGCCGTCAGTGTTGAGAAAGCTATTGATAGGACTCACATGTCTCCTTGCCTTCAGTGCTCACAAAGCCATTGAGGACTATCAACGTCTCCTTGCTTTCAGCCCCGACAAAAGCCATTCAGAGGGTCGTTGTAAGAACGGAAACAGGTCTCTCTGACACTGTTTTGCAGCGAAAGAGGCCCGGCAAGGGAGGTAATCACAATACAGTTGACCGCTCATACCAAGGCGTGGCACTCTAAGGTGAGTCAATTGCACACAACACGAACCTTCACAAAATCCAAAGCGTTTAGCTAAGTCAGCTTTGGACAGCTGAGGGAGAAAAACGACTCTTCCGATTTGGGGATTGTCGTCTGCTGTTTATTCCTGTGGCAGTTGAACCAAGCGTGTTGTTGACTGAAGTGTCGGTGGTAAGTAAGGATTGTTCTTCTTTCATTGCCTGAAGTGTGACTGTTAGTGGTAAGTAAGGATTGTTCTTCTTTCATTGCCTGAAGTGTGATTGTCAGTGGTAAGGATTGTTCTTCTTTCATTGCCTGAAGTGTGATTGTTAGTGGTAAGGATTGTTCTTCTTTCATTGCCTGAAGTGTGATTGTTAGTGGTAAGTAAGGATTGTTCTTCATCCATTGCCAAAAGTGTGATTGTTAGTGGTAAGGATTGTTCTACTTTCATTGCCTGAAGTGTGATTGTTAGTGGTAAGGATTGTTCTTCTTTCATTGCCTGAAGTGTGATTGTTAGTGGTAAGGATTGTTCTTCTTTCATTGCCTGAAGTGTGATTGTTAGTGGTAAGGATTGTTCTTCATCCATTGCCTGAAGTGTGATTGTTAGTGGTAAGGATTGTTCTTCATCCATTGCCTGAAGTGTGATTGTTAGTGGTAAGGATTGTTCTTCATCCATTGCCTGAAGTGTGATTGTTAGTGGTGAGTAAGGATTGTTCTTCTTCCATTGCTTGTACAGTGATTGTTATAGTAAGACTTCTTCCATTGCTTGTACAGTGATTGTTATGGTAAGACTTCTTCCATTGCCTGTAGTGTGATGTCGTGGTAAGACTTTTTCTTCTTCCATTCCTTGTACAGTGACTGTCGTGGTAAGACTTCTTCCATTGCCTGTACAGTCATTGTCACGGTAAGACTTCTTCCTCCATTGCCTGTACAGTGATTGTCATGATAAGACTTCTTTTTTTCCATTGCCTGTACAGTCATTGTGGTAAGACTTCTTTTTTTTCCATTGCCTGTATAGTGATTGTCGTGGTAATACTTCTTCTTCTTCATCTGACTGTACAGTGATTGTCATGGTAAGACTTCTTCTTCCATTGCCTGTACAGTCATTGTTGTGGTAAGACTTCTTCTTCCATTGTCTGTACAGTGATTGTTGTGGTAAGACTTCTTCTTCCATTGCCTGTAGGAAGGAATTTTTGTTTAATGTCCCGTCACACATATCGGTGATTGAAGACATTTTGTAAAAGTATTTATGAATACATCTGAGTATTATCGGTTAGAAGGGGTGGGAGATGTGGATGTATGGAGGGTTTGGGGAAACTGGGCAAATGAGGGTAAAAATGTGGGTGAAATTTGAAAGAAAAACAAAACAAACAAACAAACAAACAAAAAAACAAAAAAACCCTCTAAATACAGTTACAGGAAATTACTTAAAGGACTTCGTAAAAGAGAAGTCGTTAAACTGACAAGCGAAACAACTGATAATGAATGCAAAAAGTCAAAAACATCAACGTTCTCAGTCACTTGTGAAGACACACTTTCGTGTACAAAAGGCTTCATCAAGCTACAGTGAAAAATTATATGCTCAATTGTCAGGTTATTAAAGCATATACACTTGACATTAGAACAATACTTGGTCCGTAATGAATTTGATAATAGTCTGAGAGCTAAGCTCAGAATTGGTCTGCGAATCGGACCAAAGTCTGAGAGAGTCAACTGACGAGGTTTTAGACTTGAATTCAAGCACCTATAAAAGTCTCTTTCTAGTATATTGCTTATTTCCTTGTATGACAATGGGCAATATACTTTTATACTATCTATATGATTTTTTGCTCCCCTTTTTGCTGCCCTATCTGCTTGGTCGTTATAACGGAATCCAGTGTGGGATGGTATCCAACAAAAATCAACATTTGTACCCTTCACAAATAGGGAGTGCAATAAATACCTAATTTCAAAAAATAAATCTTCTCTTTGATTATTCTCAAAAAGGAGCAAACCGTTTAAGACAGATTGAGAATCAACACAAAACAGGATATTACTTATTATGATTGGTATATCAACAAGATGATTGCCTGTATAGTGATTGCCGTGGTAAGACTTCTTTTTCCATTGCCCGAACAGTGGTTGTCGGTGCTGAGAAGCTTTCCCCCAAAACACACGTGTGGATTTGTGGTGCTCCGTGCTTTACATTTGGTTTGTATGTTTGTTGGCATCTTGTCTTCTTCTTCCGTGCCTGAATTAAAAAAGGAAACACGTAACCGTAAAACTTTGTGTTAAAGTTTGGACATTACATATTTCCAATCAGATCATATTAATCGTTATTATTTGAAGGGAG
>NC_134899.1:260000-282500 GCF_041734735.1 Babylonia areolata
GATAGATACAGAAAGTAGAGCACGTCACTATGAATGATGTTCATGCTGATAGATACAGAGAGAAAGTAGAGCACGTCACTATGAATGATGTTCATGCTGATAGATACAGAAAGTAGAGCACGTCACTATGAATGATGTTCATGCTGATAGATACAGAAAGTAGAGCACGTCACTATGAATGATGTTCATGCTGATAGATACAGAGAGAAAGTAGAGCACGTCACTATGAATGATGTTCATGCTGATAGATACAGAAAGTAGAGCACGTCACTATGAATGATGTTCATGCTGATAGATACAGAGAGAAAGTAGAGCACGTCACTATGAATGATGTTCATGCTGATAGATACAGAAAGTAGAGCACGTCACTATGAATGATGTTCATGCTGATAGATACAGAAAGTAGAGCACGTCACTATGAATGATGTTCATGCTGATAGACACAGAGAGAAAGTAGAGCACGTCACTATGAATGATGTTCATGCTGATAGATACAGAAAGTAGAGCACGTCACTATGAATGATGTTCATGCTGATAGATACAGAGAGAAAGTAGAGCACGTCACTATGAATGATGTTCATATTGATAGATACAGAGAGAAAGTAGAGCACGTCACTATGAATGATGTTCATGCTGATAGATACAGAAAGTAGAGCACGTCACTATGAATGATGTTCATGCTGATAGATACAAAAAGTAGAGCACGTCACTATGAATGATGTTCATGCTGATAGATACAGAGAGAAAGTAGAGCACGTCACTATGAATGATGTTCATGCTGATAGATACAGAGAGAAAGTAGAGCACGTCACTATGAATGATGTTCATATTGATAGATACAGAGAGAAAGTAGAGCACGTCACTATGAATGATGTTCATGCTGATAGATACAGAAAGTAGAGCACGTCACTATGAATGATGTTCATGCTGATAGATACAGAAAGTAGAGCACGTCACTATGAATGATGTTCATGCTGATAGATACAGAGAGAAAGTAGAGCACGTCACTATGAATGATGTTCATGCTGATAGATACAGAGAGAAAGTAGAGCACGTCACTATGAATGATGTTCATGCTGATAGATACAGAGAGAAAGTAGAGCACGTCACTATGAATGATGTTCATGCTGATAGATACAGAAAGTAGAGCACGTCACTATGAATGATGTTCATGCTGATAGATACAGAGAGAAAGTAGAGCACGTCACTATGAATGATGTTCATGCTGATAGATACAGAAATTAGAGCACGTCACTATGAATGATGTTCATGCTGATAGATACAGAGAGAAAGTAGAGCACGTCACTATGAATGATGTTCATGCTGATAGATACAGAGAGAAAGTAGAGCACGTCACTATGAATGATGTTCATGCTGATAGATACAGAAAGAAAGTAGAGCACGTCACTATGAATGATGTTCATGCTGATAGATACAGAAAGTAGAGCACGTCACTATGAATGATGTTCATGCTGATAGATACAGAGATAACGTAGAGCACGTCACTATGAATGATGTTCATGCTGATAGATACAGAGAGAAAGTAGAGCACGTCACTATGAATGATGTTCATGCTGATAGATACAGAAAGTAGAGCACGTCACTATGAATGATGTTCATGCTGATAGATACAGAAAGTAGAGCACGTCACTATGAATGATGTTCATGCTGATAGATACAGAGAGAAAGTAGAGCACGTCACTATGAATGATGTTCATGCTGATAGATAGAGAGAAAGTAGAGCACGTCACTATGAATGATGTTCATGCTGATAGATACAGAAAGTAGAGCACGTCACTATGAATGATGTTCATGCTGATAGATACAGAGAGAAAGTAGAGCACGTCACTATGAATGATGTTCATGCTGATAGATACAGAGAGAAAGTAGAGCACGTCACTATGAATGATGTTCATGCTGATAGATACAGAAAGTAGAGCACGTCACTATGAATGATGTTCATGCTGACAGATACAGAAAGTAGAGCACGTCACTATGAATGATGTTCATGCTGATAGATACACACACAGAGAAAGTTTGATGACGCATTGCAACACACACAGGTAGGTTCGCACAGACCCTCACCCCCACCCCACACACGCTCCAAACAACTACGTACATGCAATTTACGATGCGTCCTACGCACACGCATTCACAAAGAACTCCCTTACCTACGTAGAAAAGTTAGTGACCCGTTAACAGTACACCCCAACCTGTTGACAAACCTGTCACGGCCCTACCCATTCACACACACACACACACACACACACACACACACAGGGGTATCTAGTGTAAATAAATAAACTTATTTATTTATTAAACTTACTTATTTAGAGACAGACAGACAGAACGAACGAACGAAGTTTGTTTTTGTTTTTATTGAGGGAAGTGGAATAAGCATACCTGTGCTTTTTTCATCCAGCCCTCAGGGCAAAGAGAAAATGACAATGAATCAAAGTATTCACAAAGTAACAAAGAGATTTAGAAGTCAGGACATGACATTCAGACATACACACACTTTTAAACATGCACATGCACATAATCATTATACAAACATCATATCATGAAGATGCAAATGACAGCAACAAAACAAAAAGCATTAAATTTTGTATGTAGAGCAGTGGCTTTGGTTGCATAGTAAGTATTGCAATAGTGGTTAAACATACAACTAAACTATGTGTGTAATTCATTAAAATCAAATCAGGTAGGATTGTTGACATATTTGTCCATAAGGCTTGTATGGTATTTTTTTGAATTCTTGAATGCATTTCTGTACATTAAGATTGGATAAAATATTACTCCATAAACAGCTTCCCGAATAACAGAGATTGGATTTGAACAGATGTACTCTTGGGAGGGGGTTCTTAGTCTTGTTGGTCTGACATATCTGTGTGGTGGGAAATATCTATCTCTCAAAGACGGAGGATGATTAGACATGATTTTAAACATAATAAGTGCTTTGTTGTATTTAAGTTCAAGCTTTAGAGGAAGAATATTTAAGTGTCTGTAAGTCGTCAGCAGTCAGTTATGAAGATTCCAGAAGGACTGATTTAAGAGCTCGTCAATGCAAACTTTATAATCCCTGAATCCCAGGCTGTTGATACACAGTTAATATGTGATTCAATATAAGCACATTTGGACAATGTGAATGAAGAATTGTTTAATTCTGGATAGCTGATAAATCTTTTTCGATGAGTTTTGCATGATGACATGATTAGACCAAGATAAGTTGTTATCAAGAGAGAGAGAGAGAGAAAGAATACTGAATGCACATGGCCATGGGCGCATCTACACACATCGGCAGACGTGCGAAGGGTTCACAAGCAATCAGCCACACATTGGCACACGTGCGAAGGGTTCACAAGCAATCAGCCAAAGGTATTTGGATGAAGACAAAGAGCAATCACAAGTAACATGACACGATTATAGTGTGTAGCATTTCAGAGTGCACACCAAATGACATGCACTGTAGTTTGTAGTATTTCGGAGTGCACACCAAATGACATGACATACAATGTAATGTGTAGCATTTCGGAGTGCACACCAAATGACGTGGCATGCTCTGTAGTGTGTAGCATTTTGGACTGCACACCAAATGACGTGGCATGCTCTGTAGTGTGTAGTATTTCGGACTGCACACCAAATGACATGACATGCTCTGTAGTGTGTAGTCTTTCGGAGTGCACACCAAATGACATGACATGCAATGTAATGTGTAGCATTTCGGAGTGCACACCAAATGACATGACATGCAATGTAATGTGTAGCATTTCGGAGTGCACACCAAATGACATGACATGCAATGTAATGTGTAGCATTTCGGAGTGCACACCAAATGACATGACATGCTCTGTAGTGTGTAGCATTTCGGAGTGCACACCAAATGACATGACATTCACTGTTGTGTGTAGCATTTCGGAGTGCACACCAAATGACATGACATTCACTGTTGTGTGTAGCATTTCGGAGTGCACACCAAATGACATGACATGCTCTGTAGTGTGTAGCATTTCGGAGTGCACACCAAATGACATGACATTCACTGTTGTGTGTAGCATTTCGGAGTGCACACCAAATGACATGACATTCACTTTAGTGTGTAGTATTTCGGAGTGCACACCAAATGACATGACATTCACTTTAGTGTGTAGTATTTCGGAGTGCACACCAAATGACATGACATGCTCTGTAGTGTGTAGCATTTCGGAGTGCACACCAAATGACATGACATGCTCTGTAGTGTGTAGCATTTCGGAGTGCACACCAAATGACATGACATTCACTGTTGTGTGTAGTATTTCGGAGTGCACACCAAATGACATGACATTCACTTTAGTGTGTAGTATTTCGGAGTGCACACCAAATGACATGACATTCACTTTAGTGTGTAGTATTTCTGAGTGCACACCAAATGACATGACATTCACTGTAGTGTGTAGCATTTCGAAGTAAGGCGCAGACGACACGTCAACCACCAGCCTGAATCACTTAACTTTGTGTCATAGTTCACACACACACACACACACACTGACATGCGCGTGCGCGCGTCTCTGCACAGGGTCACTGACGTCACTTCAGCCCAAAAGCAACAGTGGCGACTCGAGATTTTCTCTCCAGTATGTTTGCCTGCATTCACATTTTCCTTCCCCGACTGTAACCTTTCTTTATTTCTGTGCACACCTATTGACACACCTGTAGACACATGCCTTCCTTCCCGGACTGTCACCTTTATTTATTTCTGTGCACACCTGTAGACACACACCTTCCTTCCCGGACTGTCACCTTTGTTTCTGTCTGAACACTTGTAGGCTCCTTCTTTCCCCGACTTACACATTTATTTATTAATTCCTGTACATCCGTACACATGTTATTTCCCCGACCTACACCTTTATTCATTAATTCATGTACATCCGTACACATGTTATTTCCCCGACCTACACCTTTATTCATTAATTCATGTACATCCGTACACATGTTATTTCCCCGACCTACACCTTTATTCATTAATTCCTGTACATCCGTACACATGTTCTTTCCCCGACTTACACATTTATTAATTAATTTCTATAATAATAATGTAGCCATGGTCTTGAATGATTGACTGAAATAAAGGATAGACAAGAATCAAGGGGACGGTAGTACAAAAGAACTAACTGAATGATTGACTGAAATAAAGGATAGACAAGAATCCTCGTGCACAGGCCAGGAACATACAGAGGCCAGTCTCAAAATGTTTTTCTATTGTTTTATTTACAATAGTTATGACACGATAAAGAGAAGAAGAAGAGATAAAACAAAGAGAATGCAGAAAACAGTGCCTGGAATAATAAGACACAACAAACAGATGTCATAAAGCACAACATGTCAGCACAAGTGAATAGTAAAGCACATGTATACATATTACATGGAAGGACTACCACTCGGTTTGGGATAAGCAACAACATAAGATAATGCATATGTGTGAAGACCAAACACTGACATCAAATGACATTTCTAATACATTTAAACAGTGCAGTTAAAGTGGTTAAAGCTAAGCTGATTTAGTGAAAGTACACTCACAGTATAGATTAGGTAAAGCTTATACTGTGTCAAAGTGACTCAAATGAATCAGTTAGCATGTAGCACTATACTGGAGTAAGCTGTATAGGAGAGAGCACGATAATTAAATTTCAATTAACAGACTGATACATACCAGATGGTTTTAACCAATAACTGATATTAATCAAACACTATCTTGTAATCATGACAGAATACTACACACATCTTAGAGTACTGAGAATCAGTGAAACACTGTAGCAGTATAATTGATAACAGCATGTGGAATAATACATGAATAAACAAGATAGAATCAGTTGCTTTGATATAGTACTGGTGACCTGAGAGGATAAATAGTCAGTTCTCATTATTTAAATCTCCTCCACTGAAGCGTGATAAGTAACCTAAACTTCATCAGTGACAGCAGATGAGAAAGAATGCATCATCCACTAGAACATTCTCGAACAAATTATCAGTGTCCAGAGACATCATTGACTGTGATGTTGAAAAGAATTTAAATGGAATAGCCCTCCAAGCGTATGACAACATGGCAATTTCTAGATCAATCATTGACGAGCTGTGACTACATGTCAAAGCAATAACTGAACAAAGCAATATCAACATACTCATATGAACATAAGTACTGTATTGAAGAATAAAATTTACTAATCATCAGCACATTCTGCACACTGTACTTACAGTGATACGTATCGAGATCTTGGCCTCTGGGACAACACACACACAAACACTGCTTGCAACATGGCAAGAGGGAGAGAGAGAGCAGGGCCTAGCTAGTGACTGGCCAGGTGAAAAGTGACCAGATGATGACCAACCCTGTCAATTTATGCAAGTTAAGTGGACTGCACTGACGCTAGCATGGCCCATGAAGAGAATCGTCCCCAAATCAGGCTAAATCAGATAAGAATTGTGCTTCTTACAAGGTGTTCAATGATAGATTTCTAAATGATTCCTGAACCAATTTACATTGGATAAGTCACAAAAGAAAGAGCTCAAAAGCCACTTTCTAATGAGTGTAAAATGGAGTGTTGATTAATTCAGATGAATTTATCTTAATTTAGATTACCTGAAAAGGGTCAGTTTTAGTGAGCTCATCACGGAAAATTACAAACTGCATTAAATCAGTTTAACGTAGACAAACACAACTGGAATAGATTTAAAGATGGAATTGCATCGATTCTGCCAGTATATAATACTTGCAGTTTTCTGATCCACCGAAAGAGATAGTAATTAAATATGCTGCATCAGAAGTACAGATTAGAGCTTACCCAATGGCAACACTGGCTATGGAGTGATTTTGTGGCGAGGACAAAATGACGTAAGCTTAGTGTCGGTTGGAATCTTTAGACGACAAACAATTAAAATGAAATCAAGTATGCTTCTAACTGGTTAAAGTGTGTGTGTAAGCACAACAAATATAATATTGCAGTGAACGATACAGACTTGATTTAACAGGTGTTTAGAGAATAGGTTTAGAATGGGCATTGGATCAAACTGGGAATGGCGTCACACATTCTGCGCAGGTCGTTGAAGGCCGGCGGTTAGTTGTGAAAAAAGCGTCTGCAATGCTCAGTGTGCGAAACAGTTTCTGAAGCCTAAGCTGAGCGCTCAGCTACAACAACAGTAATAATAAAATGTAGGCTGATGTAGCGCAACACCCCCATCTGAGATGGGGCTCACCTGGCTATACAATAAAATATACAAATTTAAGACTAAGTGTCATAAAATATGTAAAAAGTCAAAACAGTTACACATGACATTGGCTAAAATATACATATGTAGGACATAAAAAAAAAATATATAATGTAAATCGACCAGGTGCCATCACAGTAAATCACACAGGTGCAAATCACAGCAAAACAAAGCACATCACATTCACCATTGTCAAAATGCACACCAAAAATCATCACAGGTGCATAATGATCAACACAAAGAGCACATCCAGCAACAAAAATCACAGCAAGCATATGCAGATTGAAAACTTTCAGTGTGAGAAGTACAGTTTGAAAAGATATGTTTTGAGTACTCTTGAAAGCAGGTGTTGGGGTGTAACGCAGGTGTGAGGGCAGTGAATTCCATTGTTTAGGTGCAACAAAAGAAAAGGAACGTTCACCTTAAGTTTTAGTATGAATCTTTGGAATGGACAGTGTGCGCTTGTCATTTGAAGAACGGCGTTGTCTGGATGGCGAATAGACAGAAAGTAGGTCTGAAAGATAGACAGGATGAGAATCAATGAAGAATTGTGACAAAGGACTGAGAGTTTGTATTGTATTCGTGCTTGAATGGGCAGCCAGTGAAGGGAAGCGAGTAGGGGAGTGATGTGTTGACGTTTCTTAGCTTTGAGAGTGAGCCGTGCTGCAGAGTTTTGAACTTTTTGAAGTTTGTCAATAGTGTTGGGGGCAGTCAGCAAGAAGAGCATTTCCATAATCTAATCTAGACAGAGCAAAAGAACAGACCAAAGTCTTTGTGGTTTCTGTGGTTAGATATTGCCAAATGGAGCTGATTTGTCGGAGTGCTGCATATGCTGACCTACAAATGTGGTTGATGTGTGTGTCAAGTATCATGTCATCAAAAAGCATGTAACTAAATAGCGTGCAGATGCTGAGAAAGGTATGTCTGAGGTCACTATCATTATAGATGAAGGCTTAGGCAAGTCAGAAAATGAGCGCTTTGAGTGAATGAGAAGTGCCTCTGTCTTATCATTTTAGTTTGAGCTTGTGATTTGTCATCCATGATCTGACATCTGTGATGCATGACTGTAAAGTCTGTATGGTTTGACCTATTTCTGTGGGGTGACATGTTCTGTAAAGCTGTGTGTCATCTGTGAAAGACTGATTGGAAACAAAGTGACTTTGGATGAGTGCATGAAGAGGTTTGGTGTACATGGTGAAGAGTAAAGGACCCAAGACAGAACCCTGGGGAACTCCGAATAAAACAGGTGCTGGTTGCGATGAGTGATTATTGACGATGGCTGTCTGTATGCGACTTGAAAGATAGCTTTTGACCCAAGAAAGAGCTCATCCTGAAACTCCATAGTAGTGATGAAGGATGTACAACAAAAGTGTATGGTCTATGGTGTTAAACGCTGCGCTGAGATCTAACAAATTAAGAACAGAAACATTACCTTGATGTAGTGCCAAAAGTATGTTGTTAGTGACCTTGAGAAGGGTAGTTTCTGTACTGTGTGAAGGTCTGTATGCTGATTGATTGTGTAACAGCAGGGAATGTGAGTTTAAGTATTCAAATATTTGACTCGTAACAACTTTTTCAATTACCTCAGACATAAAAGATAAGTTTGAGACTGGTCTATAATTTTGTATAACATTTTGATCCATAGAGGGTTTCTTAAGTAGTGGTTTTACAACTGCTGCTTTACAACTTTCGGGGAAAGAACCTGACAGAAGACTTTCATTTACTGTATGTGTCAAAGTGGGCAAGAAAGTGTCAATGTTTTCAACTAACAAAGAGGTAGGGATGGGATCTGGTTGGCAGGTGGTCGGTTTTGACGTTAAAATGATCCATTTTAGTTCATGTTCTGTGACAGGATGGAAGCAGTCAAAAACAGAAGAAACTGAATCAGTGGCTCTATTCGAACTGATCACAGATAATTCAGCAGTTGTCATACGATCAAGTTCTTGTCTGATGTCAAACTTAGAAGAAACAAAAGTACCAGTGTTAGACTCTGCTATATGGGTAGTGCTCCAGCGATCAAGTTCAGAGTGAATGTTATCTACCTTAGTTCTAAAATAATCACTAAAAACAGTTGGCAACTAACAGGATACAAATTGGGGAGGGGTGATGACATTTCATTGCCAATGAATCTACCACAGACACTAAAAAGCTGCCTCATCGATTTGCTACCTGAAATCTGAGCACTATAATGCATGGTTTTTGCCTTTTGGACAATCTTGGTACTCTTCTCTTCGCAGCGACAAAGGTTTGTTTACAACCAGTCCAGTCTTTTTACTCTGTTCATCTGCATGTCGTCTTTCTTTCTTAGCATTCCTAAGTTCCTCTCTAACACTAGAGATCTCTAACACTATACATCCGTACACATGTTCGTCTTTTTCTTCCCTTCTGTGCACACTTGTGGACACACTGGCATGGGGACGAGCAGCCACACTGGTGCGGAGAACGAACGACCGAACGAATGAATCTTGTTTTAACGAGCGAAGTGGAATAAGCACGCATATGCTTTTTTACATCCAGTCCTCAGGGCAAAGAGAAACGAAGTCATAATATCCTTAAGATCACAAAATGTCATAGAAATACATACATTCAAGTACACTCAAATGCACAGTAAACATTTAAAGGTACATAATCATGATAGAGAGACAGACAGAGTGAGAAACAGAGAGACAGACAGACAGAGACAGACAGACAGGCAAAGTGAGAGACACAAAAAGAGACAAAGACGGGGAGAGATGGGGGTGGAGAGTTGGGAGGAGGGGGGGGGGGTACGTAGTGGAGTGGCATGCATGGTAACGAGTCATTCGTCATGGTGTCGCTCTGTGTTATCAAGGACGTCTACACAGCTAACTACCCGCCACTGTGCACAGCTAACTACCAGCCAATGTAGCCCTCTGTGTATATATAGGATGTCTACACAGCTGACTTCTCACCACTGTAGCCGTCTGTGTATATATGGGACGTCTACACAACTAACTACCAGCCAATATAGCCGTCTGTGTATATATAGGAAGACTATACAGCTAACTACCAGCCAGTGTAGCCGTCTGTGTATATATAGGACGTCTACACAATTAACTACCAGCCAGTGTAGCCGTCTGTGTATATATAGGACGTCTACACAATTAACTACCAGCCAATGTAGCCGTCTCTGTATATATAGGACGTCTACACAATTAATTACCAGCCAATGTAGCCGTCTCTGTATATATAGGACGTCTACACAACAAAGTAACCGCCACTGTAGCCGTGTGTGTGTGTATACTGGATGTCTGCACAGCTGTCTACCCGCCAATGTAGCCGTCTCTGTATATATAGGACGTCTATACAGCTAACTACCCGCCACTGCACACAGCTAACTACCCGCCACTGTAGCCGTCTGTATATATATAGGACGTCTGCACAGCTAACTACCCGCCACTGCACACAGCTAACTACCCGCCACTGTAGCCGTCTGTGTCACCTGGGACGTTTACATGGTTAATAAATCAACAGTGCTTGACGTGAGATAGAGAATGAGGAGATGTGTTGGGGGAGACAGAGAATGAGATGTGTTGGGGGAGACAGAGAATGAGATGTGTTGGGGGAGACAGAGAACGAGGAGATGTGTTGGGGGAGACAGAGAATGAGATGTGTTGGGGGAGACAGAGAATGAGGAGATGTGTTGGGGGAGACAGAGAATGACGAGATGTGTTGGGGGAGACAGAGAATGAGATGTGTTGGGGGAGACAGAGAACGAGGAGATGTGTTGGGGGAGACAGAGAATGAGATGTGTTGGGGGAGACAGAGAATGAGGAGATGTGTTGGGGGAGACAGAGAATGAGATGTGTTGGGAGAGACAGAGAATGAGATGTGTTGGGAGAGACAGAGAATGAGATGTGTTGGGGGAGACAGAGAATGAGATGTGTTGGGAGAGACAGAGAATGAGATGTGTTGGGGGAGACAGAGAATGAGATGTGTTGGGGGAGACAGAGAATGACGAGATGTGTTGGGGGAGACAGAGAATGACGAGATGTGTTGGGGGAGACAGAGAATGAGATGTGTTGGGGGAGACAGAGAATGAGATGTGTTGGGAGAGACAGAGAATGAGATGTGTTAGGGGAGACAGAGAACGAGGAGATGTGTAGGGGGAGACAGAGAATGAGATGTGTTAGGGGAGACAGAGAATGAGGAGATGTGTTGGGAGAGACAGAGAATGAGATGTGTTAGGGGAGACAGAGAACGAGGAGATGTGTAGGGGGAGACAGAGAATGAGATGTGCTGGGAGAGACAGAGAATGAGATGTGTTGGGAGAGACAGAGAACGAGATGGGGGAGACAGAGAATGAGGAGATGTGTTGGGGGAGACAGAGAATGAGGAGATGTGTTGGGGGAGACAGAGAATGAGATGTGTTGGGGGAGACAGAGAATGAGATGTGATGGGGGAGACAGAGAATGAGGAGATGTGTTGGGGGAGACAGAGAACGAGATGTGTTGGGGGAGACAGAGAACGAGATGTGTTGGGGGAGACAGAGAATGAGGAGATGTGTTGGGGGAGACAGAGAATGAGATGTGTTGGGAGAGACAGAGAATGAGGAGATGTGTTGGGAGAGACAGAGAATGACGAGATGTGTTGGGGGAGACAGAGAATGAGATGTGTTGGGAGAGACAGAGAATGAGATGTGTTGGGAGAGACAGAGAATGAGATGTGTTGGGGGAGACAGAGAATGAGGAGATGTGTTGGGAGAGACAGAGAATGAGGAGAATGAGATGTGTTGGGAGAGACAGAGAATGAGATGTGTTGGGAGAGACAGAGAATGAGGTGATGTGTTGGGGGAGACAGAGAATGAGATGTGTTGGGGGAGACAGAGAATGACGAGATGTGTTGGGAGAGACAGAGAATGAGATGTGTTGGGGGAGACAGAGAATGAGATGTGTTGGGAGAGACAGAGAATGAGGAGATGTGTTGGGGGAGACAGAGAATGAGATGTGTTGGGGGAGACAGAGAATGAGATGTGTTGAGGGAGACAGAGAATGAGATGTGTTGAGGGAGACAGAGAACGAGATGTGTTGGGGGAGACAGAGAATGAGGAGATGTGTTGGGGGAGACAGAGAATGAGATGTGTTGGGGGAGACAGAGAATGAGGAGATGTGTTGGGGGAGACAGAGAACGAGGAGATGTGTTGGGGGAGACAGAGAATGAGATGTGTTGGGGGAGACAGAGAATGAGGAGATGTGTTGGGGGAGACAGAGAATGAGATGTGTTGGGGGAGACAGAGAATGAGATGTGTTGGGAGAGACAGAGAATGAGATGTGTTGGGGGAGACAGAGATTGAGATGTGTTGGGGGAGACAGAGAATGAGATGTGTTGGGGGAGACAGAGAATGAGATGTGTTTTGGGAGACAGAGAACGAGGAGATGTGTTGGGGGAGACAGAGAACGAGGAGATGTGTTAGGGGAGACAGAGAACGAGGAGATGTGTTGGGGGAGACAGAGAATGAGATGTGTTTAGGGAGACAGAGAACGAGGAGATGTGTTGGGGGAGACAGAGAACGAGATGTGTTGGGGGAGACAGAGAACGAGAGATGTGTTGGGGGAGACAGAGAACGAGGAGATGTGTTGGGGGAGACAGAGAACGAGGAGATGTGTGGGGGGAGACAGAGAACGAGGAGATGTGTGGGGGGAGACAGAGAACGAGATGTGTTGGGGGAGACAGAGAACGAGGAGATGTGTTGGGGGAGACAGAGAACGAGGAGATATGTGGGGGGAGACAGAGAACGAGGAGATGTGTTGGGGGAGACAGAGAACGAGATGTGTTGGGGGAGACAGAGAACGAGGAGATGTGTTGGGGGAGACAGAGAACGAGGAGATGTGTTGGGGGAGACAGAGAACGAGGAGATGTGTTGGGGGAGACAGAGAATGAGATGTGTTGGGGGAGACAGAGAATGAGATGTGTTGGGGGAGACAGAGAACGAGGAGATGTGTGGGGGGAGACAGAGAATGAGATGTGTTGGGGGAGACAGAGAACGAGGAGATGTGTTGGGGGAGACAGAGAACGAGGAGATGTGTTGGGGGAGACAGAGAACGAGGAGATAGAGAACGAGATGTGTTGGGGGAGATAGATATTCAAGGGAGCTATTAAATAGCTACCATGTTAAGTCTGTCAGCTGATTATTTCCCATTTGACTTTTCCACAGGTTGACTGCCAGCTGCAGTGAGTGCTGTGGACGGGGACAGACTTCGCTTCGTGCCCCCTCCACTGACTGGTAAAGCGGATCCAGAGACTGTGCTTCATTCAACGAACTGTCACCACGCTGTTGATTCTTGAAGTCAGTTCCACTACAGTAAATCACTGCAATTTGAATTACAATTCTGACCGTTTATCTGTGACTGTCGAGCAACGTCACAGAAATAAAGCCCATCAAGACCACCAGACCACCAAAAGACGTCAGAAATAAAGCCCATTAAGACCACTAGACCACCAAAAGACGTCAGAAATAAAGCCCATTAAGACCACCAGACCACCAAAAGACGTCAGAAATAAAGCCCATCAAGACCACCAGACCACCAAAAGACGTCAGAAATAAAGCCCATCAAGACCACCAGACCACCAAAAGACGTCAGAAAACCTTTCCACCATGACCAAGCCGGACACAGACAAGGAGGAAAAGGAGATGGGGATGGAGAAGGCAGAAGAGGGGGGAGAGGGGGGAGAGGAGACGGGCCTGAACAAGAGAGAGCAGTGGGGCCGGGCCTTTGACTTCCTGCTGGCCTGCATCGGCTTCTCCGTGGGACTGGGCAACGTGTGGAGGTTCCCCTACCTCTGCTACAAGAACGGCGGAGGTCAGTGCCCTTTGATGCACTGCTTGCTTGCTTGCTTGCTTGCTTGGTAGGCTGATTGGTGTATGGGTTGGTTGGTTGATGGATTGGTTGGTTGATGGATTGTTTGATGGGTTGGCTGGTTGATGGGTTGGTTGATGGGTCGATGGTTTGGTTGCTTGGCAGGTTAATGGGTTAATCGGTTGGTTGGATGGTAGGCTGGCTGGGAGGTGAGAGGTGAGGAAGTGTCATGTGTGGGGCGGGGCAAGCTGTGGAGGTTCCCTGCTTGTGACACAACAACGATGTCAGGTAGTAACCGTGACAGGAACCATTGTGTGACACAACGATGTCAGGTGGTGACAGGAAGGTGTGAAGGCTGACTGGTGTGTGACAACAAGGTGTGAAGAATGACTGATGTGTAACAAGGTGTAAAGGATGACTGATGTGTGACAACAAGGTGTAAAGGATGACTGATGTGTGACAAGGTGTGAAGAATGACTGATGTGTGACAACGAGGTGTGAAGAATGACTGATGTGTGTGACAACAAATTGTGAAGAATGACTGATGTGTGACAAGGTGTGAAGGATGACTGGTGTGTAACAAGGTGTGAAGGATGACTGATGTGTCACAAAAAGGTGTGAAGGATGACTGATGTGTGACAACAAGGTGTGAAGGATGACTGATGTGTGACAACAAGGTGTGAAGGATGACTGATGTGTGACAACAAGGTATGAAGGATGATTGATGTGTGACAACAAGGTGTGAAGGATGACTGATGTGTGGCAACAAGGTATGAAGGATGACTGATGTGTGACAAGGTGTAAAGGATGACTGTTGTGTTACAAGGTGTGAAGGATGACTGATGTAAGACAGCAAGGTGTGAAGGATGACTGATTTGTGACAAGGTATGAAGGATGACTGATGTGTGACAACAAGGTGTGAAGGATGACTGATGTAAGACAGCAAGGTGTGAAGGATGACTGATGTAAGACAGCAAGGTGTGAAGGATGACTGATTTGTGACAAGGTATGAAGGATGACTGATGTGTGACAACAAGGTGTGAAGGATGACTGATGTAAGACAGCAAGGTGTGAAGGATGACTGCTGTAAGACAGCAAGGTGTGAAGGATGACTGATGTAAGACAGCAAGGTGTGAAGGATGACTGATTTGTGACAAGGTGTGAAGGATGACTGATGTGTGACAAGGTGTGAAGGGTGATTGATGTGTGACAAGGTGTGAAGGGTGACTGATGTGTGATATGGTGTGAAGGATGACTGATGTGTGACAACAAGGTATGAAGGATGACTGATATGTGACAAGGTGTGAAGGATGACTGATGTGTGACAACAAGGTATGAAGGATGACTGATGTGTGACAAGGTGTGAAGGATCACTGATGTGTGACAACAAGGTATGAAGGATGAGTGATTTGGGACAAGGTGTGAAGGATGACTGATGTGTGACAAGGTGTGATGGATGACTGATGTGTGACAACAAGCTATGAAGGATGACTGATGTGTTACAAGGTGTAAAGGATGACTGATGTGTGAGAACAAGGTGTAAAGGATGACTGATGTGTTACAATGTGTAAAGAATGACTGATGTGTGACAACAAGGTGTGAAGGATGACTGATGTAAGACAGCAAGGTTTGAAGGATGACTGATGTATGACAACAAGGTGTGAAGGATGACTGATGTGTTACAAGGTGTAAAGGATGACTGATGTGTGACAGCAAGGTGTGAAGGATGACTGATGTGTGACAACAAGGTGTGAAGGATGACTGATGTGTGACAACAAGGTGTGAAGGATGACTGATGTGTGACAAGGTGTGAAGGATGACTGATGTGTGACAACAAGGTGTAAGGATGACTGATGTGTGACAACAAGGTGTGAAGGATGACTGATGTGTGACAATGTGTAAAGGATGACTGGTGTGTAACAAGGTGTGAAGGATGAGTGATATGTGACAACAAGGTGTGAAGGATGACTGATGTGTGACAACAAGGTGTGAAGGATGACTGATGTAAGACAACAAGGTGTGAAGGATGACTGATGTGTGACAGCAAGGTATGAAGGATGACTGATGTGTGACGACAAGGTGTGAAGGATAACTGATGTGTGACAACAAGGTGTGAAGGATGACTGATGTGTGACAATAAGGTATGAAGATTCACTGATGTGTGACAACAAGGTATGAAGGATGACTGATGTGTGACAACAAGGTGTGAAGGATCACTGATGTGTGACAACAATGTATGAAGGATGACTGATGTGTGACAAGAAGGTGTGAAGGATGACTGATGTGTGACAACAAGGTGTGAAGGATCACTGATGTAAGACAGCAAGGTGTGAAGGATGACTGATGTAAGACAGCAAGGTGTGAAGGATGACTGATGTGTGACAATGTATGAAGGATGACTGATGTGTGACAATGTATGAAGGATGACTGATGTGTGACAATGTATGAAGGATGACTCATGTGTGACAATGAAGGATGACTCATGTGTGACAAGTGGAGTGATGGCCTAGAGGTAACGCCTCCGCTTAGGAAACGAGAGAATCTGAGCGCGCTGGTTCGAATCGCTGCTCAGCTGCGGATATTTTCTCTGCCTCCACTATACCTTGAGTGGTGGTCTGGACGCTAGTCATTCTGATGAGACGATAAACTGATGTCCCGTGTGCAGCACGTAAAAAGAACCCACGGCAATAAAAGGGTTGTTCCTGGTAAAATTCTCTAAAAAAAATCTACGTCGATAGGAAAAACAAATAAAACTGCACGCAGGTAAAAATACAAAACAAAACAAAAAGGGGGGGGGGGGGGCGCTGTAGCGTAGTGGCGCGCTCTCCCTGGGAAGAACAGCCCGAATTTCACACAGAAAAATCTGTTGTGACAAAAAGAGAAATGTAATACAGTACAAAACTGGCTTGATCATCTCCTTGGGGGGTGTGGAGGGGTCACTACCTTGTCGTGTTCAGGAGGCTTAGTGTCCAGTGATTGAGCAAGCTATGTCGGCGGGGGCATCAGTGCTTTCAAAGGTTTACTGCTTTCTAGGCATTTGACAGCCGACATAGCCATGGTAGCTGTTCAGGCTGAATACGTGGTGGTGTTTCTACCGATGCCCCTGGTAGGGTTTCCCATGCCGAACAGGTCGTGAGTGAGGCCCAAACTAAAAGTGACCCACTGTCCCGTTCGCTGTTCTCTCTTCTTTTTACCGCCTCATTTCTGTCCTCAGCTCCCCATCAAGCCTTCTTTTCCACATTCTTTTTTCTCTGCGGCCTTCGTCAGGCCCGCCGTGTTTGCCCAGGGGCGTGACCTGTGATGGAGGGGAATAAGGTCTAAGGGATTGAGAGAGCACGCTGCTCTCAACACGTCACTTTGGCTCGGACCTCTCCTAAGACAGGCAGCACACATGGGCCTGTGTGTGTCAATCGGCTGCCCCTACCTGGGGCTGGGTCAAGACAGGCAGCACACATTGGCCTGTGTGTGTCAATCGGCTGCCCCTACGTGGGGCTGGGTCAAGACTGGCAGTTAACAGGCTGACTAGGTTAACCCCCGCAATGTCCAGTTCTCCATTCCCGGGAGCTGGACATGATTGGGGGGAATTGAGTCACAGCATGATCGTTGATCGTATGTCCCTCCCGAAACCTGGAAGGGGTCAAGCCGGTGTTCCCTTGACCCTGGCCCCTAAGTTGGACCCCATGGTGGGTGGGCAAGGGAGGGATGAATTCTAAAGCTAAAAAAAATATGGTTTCCAATCAAATCATCCCCCAAAAAGTTGTGAAGAGGAGGAGACCAGGAATGGAAAGCGACTCCGACTCCGATTCGGAGGTCCGAGAATCCTCTGGACTTTGGGCATCATGGATCGTGGTGGAGGGTACTGATGCTGACAAGCCCTTGGCTCTCGGTAGTCCAGTCAATATACGTTTTGAATTTGCAATAAGTGCTTTTAAAATCTTTCTTGGCGCAACTTACTCTAAAATATGTCCTCTGCATTTCGTGAAAAGTCCGGAATGATCATTGTATAAATGTTTTTGGTTGTTGTTTTTTTGTTTGTTTGTTTGTTTTGTTGTTTTTTTGTTTGTTTGTTTGTTTTGTTGTTTTTTTGTTTGTTTGTTTGTTGTTGTTGTTGTTTTTTTTATCAAAATCAAGTTGCGCGATTTTATTGAATCAAAGTTGTTATTCGAAAAGTCCACTGTACCTCGAACGACGGCCATAAATTTGTAAGTTCGTGACCTCGGAAATATGCATGTCATGTGACTTTGTTGACATCCTGAGGCGAAATGGAAGTCGGCCCAGCAGATAATGTTCAACACGACGAAAATAATGGTAAGGAAGCTGTTTCAAATTTGAGTATTTTTTCAAATGACTAGTACTTGTTGGTGATATAAGGTTTTTATGTGATCTGCTACATATCTGCTGGTATCAAAAGAATGAAAGTGGAGCATCCCGCGGCTTGTCAACTTCAACGCGCACGAGTCACTGTGCTCCACAAGTGCAGTCGATGGTATGTTGTTATTTCTCTGTGTCCCTGCATTGGATGGTTGATCAACTGGAGACATTAGATATATACTGTAAATCTAAAGTCTACAAGATCAGAAAACAGAAATAATCAAGACTGTTGCATAAGTAATCTTCAATTATATAAAGACTATGTCAAACGAGAGACAATTATCCAGACTTTGGAGATGGTGGCTGCCTTGACAACCAAATCAACTTCATACCAGAGGCCTTGAGGATGTTCTTAAAATCCGTCATCATGGTAAAAGACAGTGATTTGAAGATCGGCTCAGTAGGATAGGTCACTGTCCAGGCAGCACGGTCATATACTGTGATGGCGCTATTGCAAGTAGGACTAGGAGTTCAGGTGCATTCTATGTTCTATGTCATGAGCTGACGAGTTTGCCAACATCGCTTTTCGATACTTGTGGATTTCCCAGAGAAGCCAATAAGCATACCCTTGCAGACTTTCTTTGGTCAGAAAAGAGCGCACGTGCTTCTCCGCCGAGTGAAAATGTCAAGTACATTCTCGATGGCGGTTCTCTGCTCCATCGCTTGCCTTGGCCAAGAGGATCATCATACAGAGAACTGGTGAAGATGTATGTTGGCTGTGTGTCGAGAAAGTACACAGATACCAAAATAATCTTTGATGGTGATGGCAGTGGGCCAGCAACAAAGGACGCAACACATCTGATGGCAGTGGGCCAGCAACAAAGGACGCAACACATCTGATGGCATTGGGCCAGCAACAAAGGACGCAACACATCTGATGGCAGTGGGCCAGCAACAAAGGACGCAACACATCTGATGGCATTGGGCCAGCAACAAAGGACGCAACACATCTGATGGCAGTGGGCCAGCAACAAAGGACGCAACACATCTGATGGCAGTGGGCCAGCAACAAAGGACGCAACACATCTGATGGCAGTGGGCCAGCAACAAAGGACGCAACACATCTGATGGCAGTGGGCCAGCAACAAAGGACGCAACACATCTGATGGCAGTGGGCCAGCAACAAAGGACGCAACATATCTGAGCCGAAGCAAAGGCGTGGTTGGTACGAATGTTGCCTTCACTGCAGACATGCTCCTGTGTGAGAAAAAGGAACCCTTCCTGGCAAATGTAGAGAACAAGCAACAGTTTCTGCAACTCCCCAGGAGTGCTTTTGTCAAGCAGAGGGAGGTGCTGACTGCCTGACTGTTCAGGAAACACTTCTGTCTGCTGAAGTCTCCACAACTGTGGTGATGACTGTTCAGGAAACACTTCTGTCTGCTGAAGTCTCCACAACTGTGGTGATCGGTGAAGACACGGACCTTCTTGTCTTATTATTGCATCATGTTAAACCGACCACGCACAATGTGTTTTTCACATCAGAATGTTGCACAAAAAAGAAAAGAAGGAAAGAAAGTCAAACCAAGATATGGGACATAAAATATCTCAAGCACGTGTTTGCAGCGATGTCTGCAAAAATATCCTGTTCGTCCATGCTTTCTGTGGATGTAATACCACGTCTCGACCATTTGGCATTGCGAAGTCTCTGCCCATCAAGATTTTCTTAGGCTTGCGCAGATCTTTCTTGCTGAGAAATGTGAACACAGATCTGTAGCTGAAGCTGGTGAACAGGCTTTTGTTTTCCTGTACAAGAAGAAAGTGTGACACTTTGGATAACTACAGCTTGTCAAGTACCAACAAAAACTTTCGTCCAACACCACACAGGGCCAAGCAAGATCTCTGCCTCCCACCTCATCAGCTGCTCGGTACCACTCCTACAGAGTGTACTATCAAGTACAGAAATGGGCCAATCTAGGAAAGGAAGCAGAACCTTCTACACGGGATTGGGGCTGGGATCTTCAGCAGAGCCAACTTCTTCCTGTTGCTACTGACCTACCAGCAGCACCACAAGATCTGCTGAAGTGTATCTGCTGTAACTGCAAAACTGACTGCTCTTCAGCAAGGTGTGGCTGCAGGAAACATGGTTTGACATGCACAGCAGCTTGCGGTGAATGTCGTGGAATCGGCTGTCAGCTCCGTTCTTGAGCTGGATGAATCTGACTGTGAGATGTGACGTCAGCGGGTACGCAGTGTTTTTTTCGCCATTGTTTTGTTTTGAGATGCGTAAATCAGACTGAGATATGTTTTCTTCGGTTGTTCATGAAAGGAGCTTTAATTTAACATGCAACAAAACAGGTGTTTTTTGTAAGTACAATGGTTTTCATATGTCCTCTCTAAGATGATCGATTTCCAAAACACCCAGGAAATGTTGAGATCAAAAATAAGGTCAAAAACGAAAGTGGTGCGCCCGGACATTGTTTGTTTCCCAACAGAATCTAGTATCTATTCCAACAAAAACATATATTTCCATAGCAGTTAGTTCATATTTTGGCCCGTTTTTCACGTAAAATGACTGGACTACAGCCCCTTAGCCATCCAAAAGATTTTGTTTCTTGATGTCCCTCCGTGGACGCTGATGGACTTCTTGAAAGAAGTGAATATTTTAAATCAGATTTGAAGGTTCTAAAGTATGGAAGTTTTGTTGTTGTTTTTAACTTTGAGCGGAAAGCTAAAAGCGGTGAGTAGTTTGTTTGTTTTGCTTTTTTCCCTTGACTTGAAGCAAGTATTAACGTGGCGATAGCCTTGAGATGGCCTTAATGGTCGGCAAGGCTCTTAGCACCATAAATTTGATTTAATTTCACACACACACACACACACACACACACACACACACACACAGATAGGTCAAGGTATGTTTGTCAGGCAGTGAAGAAACTGGGTCGCTAAACAGGGTCGTAAACAGCCATTGGAATTTGAATACCTGTAATTTAAGCAACCGTGTAGTTTACCTTTGCGATCCTCTCACGTCTCCGCGAGCGCGCGGGTGTGTGTGTGTGTGTGTGTGTGTGTGTGTGTGCAGAAAGACAGACAGACAGACATACACAGATAAACAGAGAGAGGGTGTGTGAATGTGTGTCAGAACCTGTGACGGGCATTGAAGCACAGCAGCCATTGCCCTGATCGCGGCCTGGTCACCATGGAATGTCTGCACTGCGGGCTCCAGTTCCACGGCAGTCCACACATCGTCAGTGTCACACTTATTACAGTGTTGTCACGACAGTCCACGCATCGTCACACATCGTCACGACAGTCCACACATTGTCACGGCAGTCCACACATCGTCACGACAGTCCACACATCACACATCGTCACGACAGTCCACACATCGTCAGTGTCACTTCTCAGAGTGATTGTGTATTAGGACTGATGGGTGGATACATTAGCATTGTGGTAGGGGTGGATACAGTAGCATTGTGGTAGGGGTGGATACAGCAGGATTGTGGTAGGGGTGGATACAGTAGCACTGTGGTAGGGGTGGATACAGTAGGATTGTGGTAAGGGTGGATACAGTAGCACTGTGGTAAGGGTGGATACAGTAGCACTGTGGTAAGGGTGGATACAGTAGGATTGTGGTAGGGGTGGATACAGTAGCACTGTGGTAGGGGTGGATACAGTAGGATTGTGGTAAGGGTGGATACAGTAGCACTGTGGTAGGGGTGGATACAGTAGCACTGTGGTAAGGGTGGATACAGTAGCACTGTGCTAGGGGTGGACACAGCAGGACTGTGCTAGGGGTGGATAGATTATCAATGTTTGGGGTGGACACTGGAGAGTAGCGTGGCGGTGAGCAGCAACCTGTTCCTTTAATGTCGGAGCTGTGACGCACGGCCTCCAGCCGGCACTTTACACAGAGGGGTGGGGAGAGGTGGAGGTGAGGTGTTTGATGAGGTGTTGGTGTGGGGAGCGCGGAGGAGAGGGGTGGAGGAGAGGGTGGGTGGGAAGTGGTGTAGGAAAGAGGTCGGAATGGGGAGGGGTGGAGAAGGGATGGGGGTGGGAGGGGAGGAGAAAAAGGGTTGTGGTGGGGAGGGGGCTCAAGTATGTTGACGCAGGAACTTGATGCCAGCTGAAG
>NC_134899.1:292500-315000 GCF_041734735.1 Babylonia areolata
GGGGGGCATTCCCAATCCTGCACAGTACCTGTTCAGTTGGGGGGGGGGTGGGGGGGCATTCCCAATCCTGCACAGTACCTGTTCAGTTCTGTGCAGCACCTGAAGGCATGGCGGCAAGAGTGTGATCACCCCTCCTCCTCTGCCAGGCATGACCCGATAATTCACACACATCACGCTCTGTCGGTCCTTCACACGTCACGTCACGCTGAGTCACTCTGCCCGAGGTCAGGGCGTCAATGAGACGATCAGACATGTCAGATCCTGTTTTGAACGTTGCTGCAATCATATCTCTGTGTCTGTGTTGTGGCTGATAACCTCAGTCACATCTCTGTGTCTGTGTTGTGGCTGATAACCTCAGTCATATCTCTGTGTCTGTGTTGTGGCTGATAACCTCAGTCACATCTCTGTCTGTGTTGTGGCTGATAACCTCAGTAACATCTCTGTCTGTGTTGTGGCTGACAACCTCAGTAACATCTCTGTCTGTGTTGTGGCTGACACTGTCAAGTATACAAAGCACCTTTTGATGGATGTCACAGTCAGATATACAAAGCAGCTTTTCACGGATGTCTCTGTCAGGTACACAAAGCACTGTGAAATCACTGCTCACCACCCCTGTTTCAACAAAGGTGACTGGTATTTATTTGAGCTGGACACGCCCCTTCCCTGGAACATTGCCAGACTGACTGAAATGACTAAGGTGACATGTGACACCACCTGGATAGGTAAACAACACACTATGGTGACATGTCACACCACCTGGATAGGTAAACAACACACTAAGGTGACATGTCACACCACCTGGATAGGTAAACAACACACTAAGGTGACATGTCACACCACCTGGATAGGTAAACAACACACTATGGTGACATGTCACACCACCTGGATAGGTAAACAGCACACTATGGTGACATGTGACACCACCTGGATAGGTAAACAACACACTATGGTGACATGTCACACCACCTGGATAGGTAAACAACACACTATGGTGACATGTCACACCACCTGGATAGGTAAACAACACACTATGGTGACATGTCACACCACCTGGATAGGTAAACAACACACTATGGTGACATGTGACACCACCTGGATAGGTAAACAACACACTATGGTGACATGTCACACCACCTGGATAGGTAAACAACACACTATGGTGACATGTCACACCACCTGGATAGGTAAACAACACACTGTATCTCTATATGTAACCTGTCTTGTGATCTTGTTGAAATCCATTATATTCAACACAACATGATACTCATTTTGTCATGTCTGATAAGATCTGTCTGATTATCGGTTTCAAACCTTAAATGTCCATACCCATTACGTCCAACATGATATGATGCATATTATGGCAAAATATAAGACATTATGTGTAATATGACATGTCTTATGTTCTCTTCCAAATCCTCGGTGACATGCAGGTTGAGTTCAGACCCCAGCATGCCACATGACAGTGTCCTGTGCACTTGTGAAACGATTTTTTTTAATTGCACACCCCCCCCCCTTCCCCCCTCACCCCGCAATAAATAAGAGCAACATTATTTTGATCGGAATGAAGAGCAGAAATAAGAACAATGATATGTTGACCAGAAAGAAGAGCAAAAATTTGTTTCCGGAAAGAAGAGCAACAATATGTTTTCCAGAAAAAAAGAGCAACTATGTTTCCAGAAAAAAAAAGCAACATTATGTTTCCAGAAAGAAAAGCAACGATACGTTTTCCAGAAAGAATAGCAACATTATGTTTCCAGAAAGAAGAGCAACATTATGTTCCCAGAAAGAAGAGCAACTATGTTTCTAGAAAGAAGAGCAACTATGTTTCCACAAAAATAGCAGCATTATGTTTTCCAGAAAGAAGAGCAAAGTTATGTTGTTCAGAAAGAGCAGCAACATTACCTTGACCAGAAACAACAGAAAATATTGTGGACCAGAAAGAAGAACAACATAATGCTTACCAGAAACAATAGAAAATAATGTGGACCAGAAAGAAGAACAACATAATGCTTACCAGAAACAATAGAAAATAATGTGGACCAGAAAGAACAACATAATGCTTACCAGAAACAACAGAAAATAATGTGGACCAGAAAGAAGAGCAGAGACAAGGGCAACATCATGCTGACCACATTTCACAACGCTCCTTCGTTTTCACAATCAGTCCAGTCTGGAAATTAAAGTGTACACATATAATATATATATTATACTTATCCTCCACCTCCCCCTGCAATAAAGGACAAAGTGATAGTTGATTTCACAATGTTCACACCTTCTGGCCTGTTTGTTGTTTCACTTGTGGCCCTGTTTGTTGTTTCACTTGTGGCCCTGTTTGTTGTTTCACTTGTGGCCCTGTTTGTTGTTTCACTTGTGGCCCTGTCTGTTGTTTCATGTGTGGCCCTGTTTGTTGTTTCACTTGTGGCCCTGTTTGTTGTTTCACTTGTATTGTGGCCCTGTTTGTTGTTTCACTTGTGGCCCTGTCAGTTGTTTCACTTGTATTGTGGCCCTGTTTGTTGTTTCACTTGTGGCCCTGTTTGTTGTTTCACTTGTGGCCCTGTTTGTTGTTTCACTTGTGGCCCTGTTTGTTGTTTCACTTGTATTGTGGCCCTGTTTGTTGTTTCACTTGTGGCCCTGTTTGTTGTTTCACTTGTGGCCCTGTTTGTTGTTTCACTTGTATTGTGGCCCTGTTTGTTGTTTCACTTGTGGCCCTGTTTGTTGTTTCACTTGTGGCCCTGTTTGTTGTTTCACTTGTATTGTGGCCCTGTTTGTTGTTTCACTTGTATTGTGGCCCTGTTTGTTGTTTCACGTGTGGCCCTGTTTGTTGTTTCACTTGTGGCCCTGTCTGTTGTTTCATTTGTGGCCCTGTTTGTTGTTTCACTTGTGGCCCTGTTTGTCGTTTCATTTGTGGCCCTGTTTGTCGTTTCACTTGTGTTGTGGCCCTGTTTGTTGTTTCACTTGTAGTGTGGCCCTGTTTGTTGTTTCACTTCTGGCCCTGTTTGTTGTTTCACTTGTATTGTGGCCCTGTTTGTTGTTTCACTTGTGGCCCTGTTTGTTGTTTCACTTGTATTGTGGCCCTGTTTGTTGTTTCACTTGTAGTGTGGCCCTGTTTGTTGTTTCACGTGTGGCCCTGTTTGTCATTTCACTTCTGGCCCTGTTTGTTGTTTCACATGTATTGTGGCCCTGTTTGTTGTTTCACATTGTGGCCCTGTTTGTTGTTTCACTTGTGGCCCTGTTTGTTGTTTCACATGTATTGTGGCCCTGTTTGTTGTTTCACTTGTGGCCCTGTTTGTTGTTTCACTTGTGGCCCTCTTTGTTGTTTCACTTGTATTGTGGCCCTGTTTGTTGTTTCACTTGTGGCCCTGTTTGTTGTTTCACTTGTGGCCCTGTTTGTTGTTTCACTTGTATTGTGGCCCTGTTTGTTGTTTCACTTGTGGCCCTGTTTGTTGTTTCACTTGTATTGTGGCCCTGTTTGTTGTTTCACTTGTATTGTGGCCCTGTTTGTTGTTTCACTTGTATTGTGGCCCTGTTTGTTGTTTCACTTGTATTGTGGCCCTGTTTGTTGTTTCACTTGTGGCCCTGTTTGTTGTTTCACTTGTGGCCCTGTTTGTTGTTTCACTTGTATTGTGGCCCTGTTTGTTGTTTCACTTGTATTGTGGCCCTCTTTGTTGTTTCACTTGTGTTGTGGCCCTGTTTGTTGTTTCACTTGTGGCCCTGTTTGTTGTTTCACTTGTGGCCCTGTTTGTTGTTTCACTTGTATTGTGGCCCTGTTTGTTGTTTCACTTGTGGCCCTGTTTGTTGTTTCACTTGTGTTGTGGCCCTGTTTGTTGTTTCACTTGTATTGTGGCCCTGTTTGTTGTTTCACTTGTGGCCCTGTTTGTTGTTTCACTTGTATTGTGGCCCTGTTTGGTGTTTCACTTGTGGCCCTGTTTGGTGTTTCACTTGTATTGTGAAGTCCGCCATCAAGAAGCTCAAAGGTGGCAAAGCCCCTGGCATCGACGGGCTCCCAGTGGAAGTGTACGTTGGTGGAGGCAACATTGTCGCAGAACAGCTGACATCCCTCTTCACTCTGTGCTGGGACAAAGGAGTAGTGCCAGGTGACCTCAGAGATGCAGTGATCGTCTCCCTCTACAAAAACAAGGGTGAGAAATCTGACTGCTCCAACTACAGAGGCATCACCCTTCTGTCAATTGCAGGAAAGATTCTGGCAAGAGTCCTACTGGACAGGTTGATTCCCACCATCGCCGAGGAAAATCTCCCCGAGAGCCAGTGCGGGTTTCGAGCAAACAGAGGAACCACAGACATGATTTTTGTGCTACGCCAGTTGCAGGAGAAGTGCAGGGAGCAGAACATGGGCCTTTACGCAGCCTTCGTCGACCTGACCAAGGCCTTCGATACGGTTAGCCGAGATGGGGTCTGGAAGGTCCTGACAAAGCTTGGATGCCCACCAAAGTTTCTTGCAGTCCTCAAGCAACTCCATGAAGATCAGCGTGGCCAAGTGAAGTGTGGAGGCGAACGTTTAGAGCCGTTTCCCATTGGAAACGGTGTCAAGCAAGGCTGCGTCCTGGTCCCCACACTCTTCGCAATCTTCTTTGGCCTGATGCTGAGGGAAGCCAAGGAAGATCTGTTAGAAGGCATCTACATCAGATTCAGAACTCATGGCAGCATCTTCAACCGCCGTCGTCTCCTTGCGCGTACCAAGACCACTGAGGAACTGATCCTGGAGCTGCTGTTTGCAAACGACTGTGCTCTCCTCGCTCACACTGAGGAATCTCTGCAGTTAGTCGTCAACCACTTTGCTGATGCAGCCCGGGCTTTTGGCCTCACCATTAGTCTGAAGAAGACCGAAGCCATGTACCAGGCACCCATTCATGGCACCTACGCACCACCCAAAATCTACATTGACGGGCACCATCTGGATGCTGTGGAACATTTCACTTACCTTGGAAGCATCATCTCCAACGATGCCACAATCTCCAAGCATGTGGACCATCGTCTGTCCAAATCCAGCAGCTCATTTGGACGTCTCCAGAAACGTGTTTGGCAAAACCACTCCCTAAGACTCTCGACCAAAATCCAGGTCTACAGGGCAGTCGTCATCAGTACCCTGCTGTATGGATCTGAAGCTTGGGTCCTCTACAGGAGACACATCAAGCTGCTGGAGCGTTTCCACCAGAGATGCCTCCGCTTCATCATGGGCATCAATTGGCAGGACTATACCACCAACATCGAAGTCCTGGAGAAAGCTGGTCTCCCAAGCATCGAGTCAATGCTGATGCTTCGACAGCTGTGCTGGGCAGGACATGTTGCGCGTATGGACAACTCCAGAATGCCAAAGGCCGTCTTCTACGGCGAACTGCGTGAAGGTAAACGCAGCGTTGGAGCTCCACGCAGACGCTACAAGGACCAACTGAAGCAGCAGATGTCATGTAGCAAAATTGACCACCACAGCTGGGAGACACTGGCAGCAAACAGATCTGCCTGGAAAACTTCCACCAGGAAAGCTGTCAGGAATTTTGAAAAGGTCAGGACACAGACAGCCAGGGAAAAACGCGAGCGGAGAAAGGAGGCATCATCTCAAGTTCACCCCCCCTCCAGCGACCAGCCAACCTTCACGTGCGCCAGCTGTTCCCGACAATGCAAGTCCAGGATTGGCCTGTACAGCCACCAGAAGGCTTGCCTCACCAGGACTAGACCTTCTTCCCAGTGATCTTCGGATACGAAGAAACTGCCATCATGTGTATTGTGGCCCTGTTTGTTGTTTCACTTGTGGCCCTGTTTGTTGTTTCACTTGTGTTGTGGCCCTGTTTCTTGTTTCACTTGTGTTGTGGCCCTGTTTGTTGTTTCACTTGTGTTGTGGCCCTATGTGTTGTTTCACTTGTATTGTGGTCCTGTTTGTTGTTTCACTTGTGGCCCTGTTTGTTGTTTCACTTGTATTGTGGCCCTGTTTGTTGTTTCACTTGTGGCCCTGTTTGTTGTTTCACTTGTGTTGTGGCCCTGTTTGTTGTTTCACTTGTGGCCCTGTTTGTTGTTTCACTTGTGTTGTGGCCCTGTTTGTTGTTTCACTTGTGGCCCTGTTTGTTGTTTCACTTGTGGCCCTGTTTGTTGTTTCACTTGTATTGTGAATGACAAAAGCAGAGCGGCTGTCAAAGAAATTCTTTAGAATCGGCAGTTGGAATTGTTCCAGCGCGAGAATGAGAATCTCAACAATTGAGAAATTGGCATACGATTTTGACATTTTATGTCTCCAAGAGACCAGGACAAGTGCAGTCAGACCAATACATTTATGAGAATTTCACAGTCTTTCAAAGGAATGAAGGAAGAGGAGTAGCAATCATACTGAACAAAAACCTAAAAAAACAAAGTTTCCACCATAAATCTAGAGAAATGGTGTAGCAACTCATGTGAACTAGTGGGGGTGCGTCTCGAAAAACCTGACGGAATTCACAAAAGCATCGTGCTCATCAATGCCTATGTTCACCCAGGAACCTGCACAACAAAAGAGGACTGGGCCTTTTTAGAGGAAATAGAGAACGAACTTGGAGACTCAGTCATTATCTGTGGAGACCTCAATGCAAGATCCAAGCTATGGGACCAGCGGAACACCAACCCACAAGGACTCGCACTTGAAGGAATGATTGGGGAAATTCTTCTTAGCCCATTAACAACCACATCCCCAACTCGCCTTGGAACAAGACAAGGGGACGGTGACAGTGTGATCGACATCGCTCTAACATCTCCAAAATTCAGAGCAGAAATGAATGCAGAGACGCTTCCACACCAAGGCAGTGACCACCTCCTGGTAGTTTTCAGTCTACAGAAACTGTCAGATAAACGCTGCATGAAACCGCGTGATCCATTTCAGTATGAAACCAAAGAGACAATCGTCATCGAAAAATTAAGACGCAGAAGAAACAAAAGAACGGCACCGAACAGGATGCAAACTATTTAGTCCCCATGGTGGAATACCGACACAGAGAGGGCCTGGATAGAAAAACATGCGGCTGTCAAACTTTGGCAAAAAGAAAGAACAAAACCATCTCCAGACAAAGATATTGAAACAAAAATGAAAGAAAAAACTAAACAGTTTGAAACCATTGCTCAAGAGGCCAAAAATGACAAGTGGAAAGAGTTTTGCGAGGCACTCAGTATAACATTGACAGAGTTCTGGCAATTTTATCGTCGCATGGAAGGGAAAACGTGCACAACAACAACCCCAGACATGGTAGGCACTGACGGAACCAAGCTTAAGACAAACGAAGAAAAAGGATCCGCCCTGCTCAAACGTTTCATACAACAGAGCGATCAAAGAAACTTAGATGAGAAAAAGAAATATGTTGAGGAGTTAAACCAAACCCTTATGCAGACTGGACCTGATGATGACTTGACAATAGATGATCTAAATGAAGCAATAGCTAAATGCAAGAAAGAATCTGCCCCTGGCCCAGACAAAGTTCGCTACTCGGACATCAAGGAACTATCGGAAGAAGACAGAAGCAAACTTTTCAATCTATATCAAAACAGTTTCCACAATAGACATGTGCCGGAGGACTGGACACACAGCTTCTTAAAACCCATACAAAAACCAGGAAAGGACCATCATCAGGTAAGCGGCTACCGGATCCTAACCATGCAAAACATCGCTGGAAAGCTCATGGAACGCATGATAGCCAGGAAACTTGCAAGGGATCTTGAACACAGGCACATTCTCCCTTCAAATCAAGGTGGCTACAGAACAGGCAAGTCCATGTGGGAAAATGCAGCTGCTTCTGCATATGAGGTGTATGAAGGATTTCAAAGGAAAGAAGAAACACAAGCAGTAGCAATCGACCTTGAAGATGCCTACAATAAAGTCCAGTTTGCACACCTCATGGAGCTGCTACTAAGGTATGGAGTAAGTTTGACACTGACAAGATGGATAGCAGCAGCGCTTCAGGAAAGAACCGTTGTCCTACGCCTCGGAGATTGGATGTCTGCACCTTCTAAACTATCCATGGGACTGCCACAAGGGTCTCCGCTCTCTCCTGTCCTGTACAATGTCTACACGAAGGGCCTTGCAGACTTAAACAACAATGGAATAGCTCGGGTGCTTACTCTTGCGGATGATGGCCTGGTCTTCAAAACTTCGAAAGATGCTCAGGAAAGAACCAAATGCTCAATGGTGCAAAGACACAGGATCTTCCATCAATCCAGCGAAAGCCCAAACGTTGCTGTGCACCCTGAACAACAGAACCGCGAGCAAATCACCACCTTCTGTGTCATTCGATGGGATTCAGATCGAGAAAACTGAATGCCTATGCTACCTAGGAATACACTTCGACAGGATGCTGACCTTCAGAAAACATACGGAAAATACTGTTCTTAAATGCAAAAAAGGCCTTTCAGTCTTAAAGGCAATGGCAACCAAAGGTATTGAACAACGCCACCTCTTCCTGCTATACCAATCACTCGTCCCCAGTGTGATCGACTACGGACTTGGGCTAACAACACCGTCTCAAAGCAACCTCTTAAAATTAGAAAGAGTTCAAAATGAAGCTATGAGGCTGATCCTTGGAACAACAAAAGACACGCCCACAGAAACCATGCGACACCTGCTTGACCTTCCTTCAGTGCAGGCCAGAAACAAGTTAGAACAGGTCAAGACCTACTTCAAAGCATCAGAAATCCCTCAAAACCCACTGCATGACGCAGTCAACCAACCAAAAGGCAGCCGTCTAGGACGAGGAAGATCATGGATGGGGCAAGCAGAAGACACAATCCAGCTAGTATGCCGACTACAAGACCTGAAAGAAACAAAAGAATGGGAGAAAAACCCCGAAAACCTCAACCATCTATTCAACACAGCCATTTCACCCACTCTAGGAAGACATTGTCAGGAATGGCCAGAGGGCAAAACTGATGCGGAAGTGAAGCTACTCATAGAAGAAAACAGTAAAGAAGAGGACATCATCATATACACAGATGGCTCAGTCACCAAAGACCAATCCGGTTGGGGATTCACTGCGAAACAAAATGGAAAAACAGTTAGGGAAGAGAATGCTGCCTACAAAGTCACAACCTCCAGCCTAACGATGGAAGTTGAAGCTGTGACATATGCCCTCCAGTGGCTATCGTCCATCCATACGCCCGGAAACCAACATGCCATGATTCTAACCGACTCAATGAACCTCATACAGAAAATTGAAAACGGAATGGGAAGCCCAGAGTGGCATAAGGCAATGCGCAACTTTCAGATAAAAAAAACTCACATGGTCATACTGCCCGGGACATGCAGGAGTTAAGGCAAATGAGCGAGCTGACAGACTTGCTGGTAACGCAACACCAACGAGCGGCCTACATCTAGGAAAATCGGAAATCCTCAGAAAAGTCAAAGAATATCAAAAAGAACAGGTACAAGGCCATCACACCATCGATCGCCTCAAAGAAATAAAAGCAGAGAGAGGGAGCGGCCGTAAGTCTAACATGAAAGGTAGAGCACGATGCTTTGCAAATCAAACAAATATCGGCATCATTTCCAAACCAACATTGCGCAAATTTCTTCAAAACGGAACAGAGTCTCTGTGGGCTTTTCCAAATACAATAGACTGAGCAACACACTAGACGCCACGTTCTTGGCATCAGAGATCTTTTCCCATCCCTCTTGCGGCCAATCAGTGGCAGCCTCTGTGCGTGTGTGTATGTGTGTGTGTGTGTGTGTATGTGTGGGTCTGTGTTTTTTAGTGCGTTTGTGCATGCGTGAGAGTGTAAGTGTACACAAGTGTCAGGAGAGTTCTGTGCATGTGGTTGTGTGTGTGTGTTGTGTGTGTGTGTGTGAGGGGGAGGTGGGGGTGCAGGGAGGAGGTGAGGTAGAGGATGAGGTATGTGAGTGTATGCATGCCTACACTGTGGGAGCAACAGGATATTGGAACGTATACATTATATATATATCTTTGTATATATGTGTGTGGGGTTGGGGGTGGGAGATATGGGCGTGTGTGTGTGTGCTTGTACAAGTAAGCGTTCATCTGTGTGTGTGAGTGTGTGTGTGTGTGCGTGTTTGTGTGTGTGTGTGTGTGTGTGTGTGCCGTGGAAGCTGCGATACACAGACAAGAAATGAGTGTGTGGAGGAGGGGGTAGAGGAGGTGCAGGGAAATTTGTGGTGTGTGGGTGTGTGTGTGTGTTGGAGCTCATGTACGTTTATATGTATTTGACTGTGCTTTCATATCTGTGAAACTGCGTTTTGGGGGCATATCTGTTATGCATGTGTGGGTGTATGTGTGAATGTGCGTCTTCATGTTTTATATTTATTTGCTTATTTATCATCAATGTTGTCTTATTTATTTAATTATTTATTTATTATTATTATTATTTTATCATTATTTTCATTACTACTATCTTTTTTTCTTTCTTTTTTTATATCATAATTATCATTTATTTATTTATGTATGTACGCTTATCTATTCTTTTTTTCTCAAGGCCTGACTAAGCGCGTTGGGTTACGCTGCTGGCCAGGCATCTGCTTGGCAGATGTGGTGTAGCGTATATGGATTTGTCCGAACACAGTGACGCCTCCTTGAGCTACTGAAACTGAAACTGAAACTGTGGCCCTGTTTGTTGTTTCACTTGTATTGTGGCCCTGTTTGTTGTTTCACTTGTGGCCCTGTTTGTTGTTTCACTTGTGGCCCTGTTTGTTGTTTCACTTGTGGCCCTGTTTGTCGTTTCACTTGTGGCCCTGTTTGTTGTTTCACTTGTGGCCCTGTTTGTTGTTTCACTTGTGTTGTGGCCCTGTTTGTTGTTTCACTTGTGGCCCTGTTTGTTGTTTCACTTGTGGCCCTGTTTGTTGTTTCACTTGTATTGTGGCCCTGTTTGTTGTTTCACTTGTGTTGTGGCCCTGTTTGTCGTTTCACTTGTAGCCCTGTTTGTTGTTTCACTTGTATTGTGGCCCTGTTTGTTGTTTCACTTGTGGCCCTGTTTGTTGTTTCACTTGTATTGTGGCCCTGTTTGTTGTTTCACTTGTGGCCCTGTTTGTTGTTTCACTTGTATTGTGGCCCTGTTTGTTGTTTCACTTGTGGCCCTGTTTGTTGTTTCACTTGTGGCCCTGTTTGTTGTTTCACTTGTGGCCCTGTTTGTTGTTTCACTTGTGGCCCTGTTTGTTGTTTCACTTGTATTGTGGCCCTGTTTGTTGTTTCACTTGTGGCCCTGTTTGTTGTTTCACTTGTGGCCCTGTTTGTTGTTTCACTTGTATTGTGGCCCTGTTTGTTGTTTCACTTGTATTGTGGCCCTGTTTGTTGTTTCACTTGTATTGTGGCCCTGTTTGTTGTTTCACTTGTGGCCCTGTTTGTTGTTTCACTTGTGGCCCTGTTTGTTGTTTCACTTGTATTGTGGCCCTGTTTGTTGTTTCACTTGTGGCCCTGTCAGTTGTTTCACTTGTGGCCCTGTTTGTTGTTTCACTTGTGGCCCTGTTTGTTGTTTCACTTGTATTGTGGCCCTGTTTGTTGTTTCACTTGTATTGTGGCCCTGTTTGTTGTTTCACTTGTATTGTGGCCCTGTTTGTCGTTTCACTTGTGGCCCTGTTTGTTGTTTCACTTGTATTGTGGCCCTGTTTGTCGTTTGTTGCTATTAGTAACCTCCTTGCACTGTGTCAGGAACATGGTGCTGGTCATCAGTGACGTCATTGCTCTGCGACAGGAACAAGGTGCTGGCCATCAGTGACGTCATTGCTCTGTGACAGGAACATGGTGCTGGTCATCAGTGACGTCATTGCTCTGTGACAGGAACATGGTGCTGGTCATCAGTGACGTCATTGCTCTGTGACAGGAACAAGGTGCTGGCCATCAGTGACGTCATTGCTCTGTGACAGGAACAAGGTGCTGGCCATCAGTGACGTCATTGCTCTGTGACAGGAACAAGGTGCTGGCCATCAGTGACGTCATTGCTCTGTGACAGGAACAAGGTGCTGGCCATCAGTGATGTCATTGCTCTGTGACAGGAACAAGGTGCTGGCCATCAGTGACGGCATTGACGAAATGGGGACGGTGAAGTGGGACCTGGCGCTGTGCCTGTTGCTGGCCTGGGTTGTGGTGTACGCCTGCATCTGCAAGGGCATCCGCTCCTCCGGCAAGGTGCCTGCTTCCCGCCTGTCTTGGGCTCCTCTTCCTTTGTACATGTCTGTCCACCACCCTTCTTCCTCTCTGTGTCATACACTTCTTTGGGCTCCTCTTCCTTGGTACATGTCTGTCCGCCCTCTTTCCTCTCTGGCCTCCTCTTCTCGATGGTTGCTGTGTCACCACATGCTCATACCGACACATATTACGTGATGTTGTATTGTTATCGTGTCGGTTGTTGAGATCATGAAGACAGGACACCTCGTCCTCTTCCCCTCACCGTCCCGTCACCCACCACTCCGCCCTGCACCCCCCAGACCTCACTCCGCCCTGCACCCCCCAGACCTCACTCCGCCCTGCACCCCCCAGACCTCACCGTCACCACTCCGCCCTGCACCCCCCAGACCTCACTCCGCCCTGCACCCCCCAGACCTCACCGTCACCACCCAGCCCTGCACCCCCCAGACCTCACCCCGCCCTGCACCCCCCAGACCTCACCCCGCCCTGCACCCCCCAGACCTCACCGTCACCACCCAGACCTCACCGTCACCACCCAGACTTCACTCCGCCCTGCACCCCCCAGGTCTCACTCCGCCCTGCACCCCCCAGACCTCACCGTCACCACCCAGACCTCACCGTCACCACCCAGACCTCACCGTCACCACCCAGACTTCACTCCGCCCTGCACCCCCCAGGTCTCACCGTCACCACTCCGCCCTGCACCCCCCAGGTCTCACTCCGCCCTGCACCCCCCAGACCGCCCTGCACCCCCAGACCTCACCGTCACCACTCCGCCCTGCACCCCCCAGACCTCACTCCGCCCTGCACCCCCCAGACCTCACCCCGCCCTGCACCCCCCAGACCTCACTCCGCCCTGCACCCCCCAGACCTCACTCCGCCCTGCACCCCCAGACCTCACCCCCACTTTGTTTGGAGGGGGTGAAGGTCACGTGCTGTTCTCTGTGCCCATGTTCACTCTGTGTATGATGATGGCGATGTTGATTATGATAATGATGTCGATGATGACGATGTGACGTTGACGACGACAACAACGATGACGATGACGATATTGATGATGATGATGACTACGATGATGATGACGACGATGATGATTAACGATGACGATGTCCATGATGGTGACGACGACAATGATGATGGTGATAATGATAACGATGATAAGACTGATGAGGAGGATGACGGTGTACAGGTGATGTACGTGACGGCCACGTCCCCCTACATCTTCATGCTGGTCCTGTTGATCCGGAACTCCCTGCTGGACGGGGCCCGGGACGGGGTGGAGTTCTATCTGAAGCCCAACATGACCAGGCTGGGAGAGATGGAGGTCAGTGTTGTTGTTGTTGTTGTTGTTTTTGACGGGGCCCGGGACGGGGTGGAGTTCTATCTGAAGCCCAACATGACCAGGCTGGGAGAGATGGAGGTCAGTGTTGTTGTTGTTGTTGTTGTTTTTGACGGGGCCCGGGACGGGGTGGAGTTCTATCTGAAGCCCAACATGACCAGGCTGGGAGAGATGGAGGTCAGTGTTGTTGTTGTTGTTGTTGTTGACGGGGCCCGGGACGGGGTGGAGTTCTATCTGAAGCCCAACATGACCAAGCTGGGAGAGATGGAGGTCAGTGTTGTTGTTGTTGTTGACGGGGCCCGGGACGGGGTGGAGTTCTATCTGAAGCCCAACATGACCAAGCTGGGAGAGATGGAAGTCAGTTTTCTTAAAAGAAAAATATGAAGAAAAACAATCCGAACTAAGTCCAGAAGAAACTGTTGGAACAATATGAACATGATCAAACTCGAGGAGGATACTGGACTTTCCACTAATTCAGTATGAGATTTCCAAAGTTCGACAGTTCCAACATCAAGGACTTACATTCTCTCTGAGACAGGCGGCGCTTCACTAGGGGCAAGCCGCTGTGGTGTAGGTCCCGTTTGTTTTTTTCGTCTGTGGATGTCTGTGAATGTCTGTGGATGTCTGTGACTTGTTTCCTCAGTGGTCGTCTTTTGAAGGCATGTGCCTCACAGTTATGTAATGTGTTCAGCAGCCCCTTCACCTGGTCTCTAAGAGATTACCCCTATTGTGAGGAAATGCTTTGAATGCATAATTCTCAAATACAGTCTGTCTTACACTGTTCCATACAGTGATCAACACCATTTTGCTTACAGCGCCAATAGAAGTACTGCCGATGGTATACTCACACTCCATCACGCATACACCCACCTTGATAAACCAAATTCCTTTGTTCGTGTTTTGTTCATAGATTTTTTCTTTTTCTTCTGCTTTCAACGCCATCCAACCTCATGTGGTGGCACTGAAATATCAGTTAATATCCCTTAATATCAGTTCAAAGCTCGTTCTATGGATCATCAACTTTCTCGTTATGCGGACCCAATCTCTTCGTTTCCATCAAGCTCTTTCGTCTTTTAAATCAGCTTCAACTGGTGCCCCCCAAGGAACAGCTCTGTCACCTGTCCTGTTCACATTATATGCCAATGATTGTACTGGAACAGAAACAACACCTTTGATTAAATGCTCTGATGACTCTGCCCTTGAAGATATTTCTAAATCTGACACTATCGATTTTGAACAAGTTGAGATCTTTTCATCTTGGAGTAAGCAGAACTATTTAGATATAAATGTTGAAGAAACGAAAGAAATGGTTATTGATTTCAGGAAAAGTCCGACCCCTGTCCCTCATCTCTTTATCAACGTTGCACAAGTCGAAAGAGTTAGGGAATACAAGTATCTAGGAAAACAATTGACGATAAACTCAGTTTTACACCCAACACCTGTCACTTCCAAAAGAAATGCCAGTCTCGCATCTACTGCTTACAGAAGCTCAGACACATTCAGGTCAGTCCCAGAATTCTTCAGAATTTCTATCTCTGCTTCATTGAATCACCTTTAACTTTCTCGTTTATCTGCTGGTATGGAACTTTAAACGTGAAGAACAAGAACATATTGAGCAAAGTTGTAAATGTGTCTCGCAAAATAGTTGGTATCAAACAAGAACCTTTGAATAAGTTGTACAAACGACGAATGAAACAAAAACCACCACAGATCATTAGCGATGACAGCCATACACTATCAAAATAGTGTGAACTTTTACCTTCAGGGAAACGCTACTGATTTCCCAGACTGAAAACTCTTAGAACCCGCAAGTTTTATACCTCAGTCAGTTCAGTTTTTAAATAATTGATCAGTCTAAATGCAGAACTATTGTTACGATAAGTCTGCACGCGCGCGCGCGCGCGCGCGTGTGTGTGTGTACGTACGTACGTGTGTACGTTATATTTTGTATTTGATTTTAAATACTGCTAGATAACTTGGTTTTAACCGTGTATGCATGTCTATGTTTTAGTTTCGTATGATAATTATTTGTGCATGTGTGTGACTGTGATTATTTTATGTGATGCTTATTTTAACACTTAAGCATATTTTCTTTTATACATGTATACATTTACGCTGATATTGAATGACTGTGATCAGTGGGTGTGTATGATTGTGAGGTCCCACATTAACTTGGCATTGAGTATTTTAATCCTTCTGTGTGTTCATACCGTACATTGTTTGCATAGCGTACACCATGGACGAATTTCTCTTCTTGGGACAATAAAGTATTCTGTATCTGAGAAAGTCAAGTGACCCATGTCACTGAAGATCCCGAAGTCCATTTAACAGGCCACTCCTGTGAACAACATTCTTTGTGCCACCAAACCGGAATGACAAAAATATTGCTGCACTTCACAATACATCAATTCGTCAACACACATTCACCTCAACGCTTAAAGAACGTGCACCACTCGCCTTTCTTTACAATTCGAGTTCAGACCAAACTACAATAACAGCGAAGCCATACAAAAAAAATCGTCATCATCATCATCACCGTCAGCCCTGACATAATCATCATCACCATGACCATCAACATCATCACCACCATCACCATCACTGTCAGCCCTGACATCATCATCATCACCATGACCATCAACATCATCACCACCATCACCATCACTGTCAGCCCTGACACCATGATCATCACCATGACTATCATCATCATCATCACCATGACTTTCATCATCACCATGACTATCATCATCATCATCACCGTCACCGTCAGCCCTGACATCATCACCACCATCAAATCTCTGACAGGTGAGTGTGGACGATGACATGAGTACAGGGGTGGGTGTGGACAGGTGTGTATGGAGGGTCACATGTATACAGGTGTGGGTGTGGCCAGGTGTGGTTGTAGACAGGTGTGGATGTACGATGACTTGTATACAGGTGTGGGTGTGTTCAGGGGTGGATGTCGACAGGTGTGGATGTACGATGACATGTATATATGTGTGGGTGTGGACAGGAATGGATAGACGATGACATGTATACAGGTGTGGGCGTGGACAGGTGTGAATGGACGATGACATGTATACAGGTATAAGTGCGGACAGGTGTGGGTGTGGACAGGTGTGAATAGACGATGACATGAATTCAAGTGTGGGTGTGGAAAGGTGTGGATAAACGATAACATGTATACAGGTGTGGATGTTGACAGGTGTGGATAGACGATGACAGGTATACAGGTGTGGATGGACGATGACATGTGTGGAGAAGTGTACAGGTGTGTGTCTGTACAGGTGTGGGTGAGGAGAAGTGTACAGCTGTGTCTGTACAGGTGTGGGTGTGGAGAAGTGTACAGATGTGTCTGTACAGGTGTGGGAGTGGAGAAGTGTACAGGTGTGTGTCTGTACAGGTGTGTGTGTGTGTCTGTACAGGTGTGTGTGTGTGTGTGTGGAGAAGTGTCTGTACAGGTGGTGTGTGTGGAGAAGTGTACAGATGTGTCTGTACAGGTGTGTGTGTGGAGAAGTGTACAGATGCGTCTGTACAGGTGTGTGTGTGGAGAAGTGTACAGGTGTGTGTCTGTACAGGTGTGTGTGTGGAGAAGTGTACAGGTGTGTGTCTGTACAGGTGTGTGTGTGGAGAAGTGTACAGGTGTGTGTCTGTACAGGTGTGGGTGTGGAGAAGTGTACAGGTGTGTGTCTGTACAGGTGTGGGTGTGGAGAAGTGTACAGGTGTGTGTCTGTACAGGTATGGGTGTGGAGAAGTGTACAGGTGTGTGTCTGTACAGGTGTGTGTGTGGAGAAGTGTAGAGGTGTGTGTCTGTACAGGTGTGTGTGTGGAGAAGTGTAGAGGTGTGTGTCTGTACAGGTGTGGTGTGGAGAAGTATAGAGGTGTGTGTCTGTACAGGTGTGGGTGGATGCAGGAACACAGATCTTCTTCTCCTCCTCCATTGCTCTTGGTACTCTGACCGCTCTGGGCAGCTACAACAAGTTCAAGCACAACTCTTACAGGTGAGAACCATAAGCATCATTCTTCTGGTGGGGAACCTTAAATACATCAAGTTCAAGCACAACTCTTACAGGTGAAAACTTTAAGCATCATTCCTCTGGTGGGGAACCTTAAATACATCAAGTTCAAGCACAACTCTTACAGGTGAAAACCATAAGCATCATTCTTCTGGCGGGGAACCTTAAATATAAGTTGAAACACAACTGTTACAGGTGAGAACCTTAAACATAATTCTTCTGGTGGTGAACCTTCAATACAAGTTGAAGCACAACTACTACTGCTGAGAACCTTAAACATAATCCATCTGCTGAGGGACTTTAAATACAAGTTGAAGAATGACTCCTATGGGAGCTTGTAGAGGTTATTACTGGGAAGGCCAGCAAAGAGAGCAATAATGAAGGTGGGATAACATTGAAGGCAACAGCAAGTTTGTTGGCAGCATCAACAGACAGGGAGGGGCGCGTTTTACTCATTTCACGAACCTGAAAATAAAGAACATTACACAGGTGGTTCAAATGAGTTTCCATCTTGAGGGATGAATCCAGGTAAAAACCAAGATTGCGGACAGAACTTGAGAAAGAAATTTCCATGTCAGAACAAATGATAGACGTTGTATTTATATTTATATGCTTGGGTTTATTTTTTATTACCAGTCAACATGAGTTCTGTTTTGTCATCAGTCGTATTTAAGACATGTGGAGTGCACTCAGGCAGTGAACCCCTCGTCAATAAGGAAAAATCCTGGTGATTTTCATTTGTGCATGCTCTCAATTTTACTTCTCACCACACCTTCAGAGCATTGCCATGATCTGTTTTACTTCTCACCACACCTTCAGACCATTGTCATGCTCTGTTTTACTTCTCACCACACCTTCAGACCATTGTCATGATCTGTTTTACTTCTCACCACACCTTCAGACCATTGTCATGATCTGTTTTACTTCTCACCACACCTTCAGAGCATTGCCATGATCTGTTTTACTTCTCACCACACCTTCAGACCATTGCCATGATCTGTTTTACTTCTCACCACACCTTCAGAGCATTGCCATGATCTGTTTTACTTCTCACCACACCTTCAGACCATTGCCATGATCTGTTTTACTTCTCACCACACCTTCAGAGCATTGCCATGATCTGTTTTACTTCTCACCACACCTTCAGACCATTGCCATGATCTGTTTTCCTTCTCACCACACCGCCAGACCTGTCATGCCCTCTGTTTTACTTCTCACCACACCTTCAGAGCATTGTCATGATCTGTTTTCCTTCTCACCACACCGCCAGACCTGTCATGCCCTCTGTTTTACTTCTCACCACACCTTCAGAGCATTGTCATGATCTGTTTTACTTCTCACCACACCTTCAGACCATTGTCATGATCTGTTTTACTTCTCACCACACCTTCAGACCATTGTCATGATCTGTTTTACTTCTCACCACACCTTCAGACCATTGTCATGATCTGTTTTACTTCTCACCACACCTTCAAACCATTGTGGAGAGAGTTCGCAAAACACGTGCTGTCCGCAAAGCACGCCTGTTTTCCATCAACAAAAACAATGCCACAAAAGGATCCGCCATATTTACCTCTGCTTCGTGGGCAGTCACCCTTGGCAGGTAGTAAGGTAATTGCCTTCGGATTTGTGGACCCGCGGTTAGGCTCTTGTGTTCTTGAAGATCGGAATTGCTTACCTTGGAGCAGTTTGCCTTGCCTCAGGCAGATTAGCCGCAGGTACACATTTACCCACAGGCACGTTGGTCTGTTTGAATAGGCCCCAGGAATGCGGATGGGTGGTGGATAAAAGACAAGACAATTTTAGCGACAGGTTCAGTAGACTGCCATGAAAACTGACAGACGAAACACACGCTACATGACATCAGACAGTCAGACAGAAGTGACAAGTTCAGAGTTCGACGTGCAAGAACATGAATTACATGAATTCATTCGCTCCAACTGCCAGTCTCACATTCAGTCAAAAGATGCAACATTCATTCATTGGATTGTGACACTGCCCCTCCCCCCCATCCCTCCCCCCGCCCTGTACAACAAGCAACGCCTGAGTATAGACAATTTGTGCGCATGTGTGAATGTGTGGGCGTGTGGGTGAACACGAACATGTGTGAGTGTGTGGGTGTGAGGGTGAACACGAGTATGTGCGAACCTGGGTGTTGGTTGGTGGTGGCGGGAAACGGGAGGTGGTGTGTGGGTGTATGGGTGTGGGTGGAGGGAGGCGGGGCGTTGGGGGGAAGGGGGGGCACACGGCAAACATTACTGAGAGTGTACGTGAGTGATTTATCAGGTTGCTATCTTGTGTGTGTGTGTGTGTGTGTGTGTGTGTGCAGGGACTCGGTGATCTTTGCTCTGGTGAACAGCGGGACGTCTTTCTTTGCCGGCTTCATCGTCTTCACCATCCTGGGCTACATGGCCAAGATACAGGGCAAGGAAGTCCGGGAGGTGGCTGAGTCAGGTACCGTCCTGTATTCTTCACCTGTCCTGTCCTGTCCGCCTGTTGTTCACCTGTCCTGCCCTGTCCACCTGTCCTGTTGTCCACCTGTCCTGTCCTGTCTGTCCTGTCCACCTGTCCTGTCTGTCCTGTCCACCTGTCTGTCCTGTCCACCTGTCCTGTCTGTCCTGTCCACCTGTCCTGTCTGTCCTGTCCTGTCTGTCCTGTCCACCTGTCCTGTCTGTCCTGTCCTGTCTGTCCTGTCCACCTGTCCTGTCCACCTGTCCTGTCCTGTCCACCTGTCCTGTCTGTCCTGTCCGCCTGTTGTTCACCTGTCCTGCCCTGTCCACCTGTCCTGTTGTCCAGCTGTCCTGTGCTGTCTGTCCTGTCCACCTGTCCTGTCCACCTGTCCTGTCCACCTGTCCTGTCCACCTGTCCTGTCCACCTGTCCTGTCCTGTCCTGTCCACCTGTCCTGTCTGTCCTGTCCGCCTGTTGTCCACCTGTCCTGCCCTGTCCACCTGTCCTGTTGTCCACCTGTCCTGCCCTGTCCACCTGTCCTGCCCTGTCCACCTGTCCTGTTGTCCACCTGTCCTGTCTGTCCTGTCCACCTGTCCTGTCTGTCCTGTCCTGTCTGTCCTGTCCATCTGTCCTGTCTGTCCTGTCTGTGCTCTGTGTAATGGGTGAGGGCTCTGTGTGTGTGTGTGGTGTGTGCGTGCATGTGTGTGTGAGTGTGTGTGTGAGTGTGTGTGTGTGTGTGTGTGTGTGTGTGTGTGTAAAGGCTGAGGGCTGTGTGTGTGTAAAGGCTGAAGGCTGTGTGTGTGTGTGTGTGTGTGTGTATGTGTGTGTGTGTGTGTAAAGGCTGAGGGCTGTGTGTGTGTGTGTGTGTGTGTGTGTGTGTGTGTGTAAAGGTTGAGGGCTGTGTGTGTGTGTGTGTATGTGTGTGTGTGTAAAGGCTGTGTGTGTGTGTGTGTGTGTGTGTAAAGGTAGAGGGCTGTGTGTGTGTGTGTGTGTGTGTGTAAAGGTTGAGGGCTGTGTGTGTGTGTGTGTGTAAAGGCTGTGTGTGTGTGTGTGTGTAAAGGCTGAGGGCTGTGTTTGTGTGTGTCTGTGTGTTTGTGTGTGTAAAGGTTGAAGGCTGTGTGTGTGTGTGTGTGTTTGTGTGTGTAAAGGTTGAAGGCTGTGTGTGTGCGTGTGTGTGTGTGTGTGTGTGTGTGTGTGTGTGTGTGTGTGTGTGTGTGTGTAAAGGCTGAGGGCAGTGTGTGTGTGTGTGTTTGTGTGTGTAAAGGTTGAGGGCTCTGTGTGTGTGTGTGTGTGTGTGTGTGTGTGTGTGTGTGTGTAAAGGTTGAGGGCTGTGTGTGTGTGTGAAAAGTGTGAGGGCTGTGTGTGTGGGTGTGAAAAGTGTGGGGGTTGTGTGGGTGTGAAAAGTGTGGGGGTTGTGTGTGTGTGAAGTGTGTCGGAGCTGTGTGGGTGTGAAAAGTGTGGGGGCTGTGTGTGTGTGTGTAAAGTGTGGGGATTGTGTGGGTGTGAAAATTGTGGGGGTTGTGTGTGGGTGTGAAAAGTGTCGGGGCTGTGTGTGGGTGTGAAAAGTGGGGGCTGTGTGTGGGTGTGAAAAGTGTGGGGGCTGTGTGTGTGTGTGTAAAGTGTGGGGATTCTGTGGGTGTGAAAATGTGGGGGCTGTGTGTGTGTGTGAAAAGTGTGGGGGCTGTGTGTGGGTGTGAAAAGTGTGGGGGCTGTGTGTGGGTGTGAAAAGTGTGGGGGCTGTGTGTGGGTGTGAAAATGTGGGGGCTGTGTGTGGGTGTATACGGGTGAGGGCTGTGTGTGGGTGTATACGGGTGAGGGCTGTGTGTGGTAGAATCGAGGCGAGTGGGGGTAGGTGTGTAAAGGGCCTGTGGGTGTGTAAACGTCATGTGTAGTGTTCCAAGATAACTTGACACAATTAACTAACAGAAGGATTTTGTTTACATTTATTAGAACACATTCACCATATGTCAGCTTGGTAGCAGTGGGGTGTTGTAGCTCTCTGACGTCTCCTGTGAACTATGTCTTCTGACTTAAATGTGTGCAGCCAGTTGGGAATCAAGGTATCATATTATAAGTGAAAATAGTAGCTGTTTGTTGTTGTTGTTGTGTTTGTTGTTGTTTGTTTGTTTTGGTTTGGGTTTGTTTTTTGTTTGTTTTTTTGCTTTTACTTTGTTTTTTTAATTCTTTTGTGAAAATACCCTTGCTAACTATTACCGTGCTTGTGTAATATGTAACTTGTCACAGGAAAATGGTCATGGTGATGATGTTGAAGAGAAAATATAACCTTCATTGCAAGGGGAAAAGAGTTGATGAGCGGGTTTGTAAATTGTTAAATGGTATGTGTGTGAGTGTGTAACGTGTGTGTGTAAAAGGTTTGAATGTTTTTGTATTTAAGGGATGTGGGTGTGTAAAAGGGGTTGGTGTGGGTATGTTAAGGGTGTGTTGATGAGTGTGTATGTAAAGTGTGCATGTTGGTATCTGAAGGGTGTTTGTAGGTATGTAAAGGGTTGATGTGGGTGTGTAAAGGATGTGGGTATGTAAAGGGTGTTAGTGGGGATGTAAAGGGTGTGTGGCGTTTAAAGGGGTATGTGAGGAATATGT